>NC_061843.1:2195010-2197510 GCF_019202785.1 Penaeus chinensis | reverse complement strand
GTGGACGCCACGAGAGAGGACACGGAGAAGGCGCTCCTGCAGTTTAGGGAGGAGAAGATACACGAGGGCGTGGACTCGTTGGTGGTCGTGTTCATGAGCCACGGATCGGAGGAGCAAATCTGCACGTCGGACGGAGAGGTTATTCAGAATCAAGAGATCGTCGAGTACTTCAGCGACGCCGATTGTCCCGCTCTCAAGGGGAAGCCGAAGTACTTCATTTTCCAGCACTGTCGTGGGAAAAAGGAGCATTTAGCAATTACCAATGCACACAGAGACTCCCAAATGATTCGTAAAAGTTATGTGCCTCAGAAAAGAAGCCAAAGGAAACTGTCAGACGTTTATGTCTGTTATTCAACGCTTCCGGGTTTTGTGTCCTATAGGTATGACATCCACGGGTCTCCTTATATCGACAAAGTCTGCAGAGTCTTCATGGCAGAAGCTCATCGCAAGGAGATCGATGTCCTTATGAAGCAAGTGGAAAGGGCAATGCCAGATGCACAAGCGACGGAAATACGACGCCTTGGATTCAAGTCCGATTTTTATTTCAACCCAAGGTCTCCGCAAGAAAGTGTATCAGCAGTGACATGCGGTGATGCAGTGGATACAGATGAGAACACTTACACGACCACTAGCTCCCCGAAGGGCCTTGTCCTCATCATCAATAACCTCGAAGGATGTCAGGAGGATGTGAAGAAACTGCAGGAAATCTTCACCCTGCTGGGATTCAACGTCCTGCCGCCCCGTGAGAACCTGACGAAGCCTGAGATGCAGGAAGCGTTCAGTGCTTTTTCCGAAATGCCACAGTACGACTCATCTGTTGTTATAATCTATGGGAGAGGTTTCGAGGACTGCTTAGTGTCTGAGGATGGCAAGATAACAACTTTATTCGAACTTACACGGACGTTTAATGATTTGAATTGCCCGAATTTAGCCGGAAAGCCGAAGCTGTTCTTTACGAATACGTGTTTTGTTGGTGATATCATGACAGAAGAGCTAGAGGCCGCTCAAACGGGACATGCTGCTGAGCTCTGCTACCAAAGCGTAGTCTTAGAGCAAGCTGGATTGAGCACTGATGGCGACATCGAACCAGATACGGCACAAGACAAGCTTCTTCCTGCTGAGCGTGATATCTTTCTGCTAAGTGTAGAAGTGGACAAAGAGTGCAAGCAAGGTTCACTGTTAACAGAAGCATTATACCAAGTCCTTATCACAAATGCAAAGGACAAAGAACTCATGGCCCTCACCAAAATGATTCTGCGAAGGCTAGACGACCTGCAGAAGGGTAATGGAAGCGAAGAGCAGTATTGTTATGAGGTGAGGACCTACAAATTCCAGCGCGATTACTACTTCAATCCCCCGAAATTTGAATCGTCACCACGTACTCCCTCTAAACCCCGGGAACTGACGATTCCAAGGTGCTGTTTCCCCAAGAAGATCAACGTGAAGCAGGTGAAACAGGCCAAGAACACCCATTCTGACTATAGGAACTGGTCGAGACCTCATGGCCTGGCCCTCGTCCTCTCCTTTGAGAAATATGAAAGCGAAGAGCTGCCCAACTGTCCATGGCGGCAGTTCGTTGCGAAGATGTTGTCAGAGCTCTACAGTGGCCTGGGTTATAAGACGGAAATATGTAGTAATCCAAGCATCACCGAAGTCAAAAACCGCCTGGAACAGTTTTCAAAAAGGCAAGAACATGAAGACCTCGATTCTGTAATTGTCAACATTCAAGGGCTTGGCAGAGACTGGAACACCTTCTACTGCGCCGACGGAGAGCTTCTTCACCTATCGGATGTATTCTCACACTTTACGGACGAGTCTTGCCCAGCTCTGAAGGGAAAACCCAAGTTATTCTTCCTCCACATGACGGAAACGGAAAAATGGGAAAAACCTAGCAAAACCCCAGGGAAAGAACTGAGAGACGCCTTCATAGTGCGTCTGACAACTAAAGTTTCCGAAAGTGGCATTCACCCAACCGATGGCTTGTCCGCATGGAGGAAGGCCCTTGAGGAATTTGCTCACGAAACTCACCTGGAGAGCCTAATTATCAAGGCCGATAAGTACCTGCATGATAGGGCCTTGACTAGCAGCGTGTCCGACGAACAGTTTGCCCGTGAGGTGTATAATGTGCGTGGAAAACTTTTCTTCAATCCCAGCAAAGTGTGATCATCTTCATTCGACGTCGCTAATCATGGATCTCACAGCAGGGCAAAGTGGATGGTGTTTTTAGTATTATTGTTATTATTATTGAGAGTGATAGTTACTATCTGTGATGGATGTTCACGCTTTGATAAGTATTTTTGACTAGTTTGAAATCCGCCTTCCGCCAGTATGCCAAATGATCTCAGAAAAAAACAAATGATGATATTGATTTGTTTTTTAGAATATATATTTTAGAAGGTAAACAAAGAGTCTTGACCATGCAGTACACACGCAATGGAAGGAACATTTTATGTACATGATCATTAACAAAATTACATTCACAGTGTGATCACGATAATCT
>NC_061843.1:2185010-2190010 GCF_019202785.1 Penaeus chinensis | reverse complement strand
TGTTTTTTTTTTGTTTTTTTTGTATATTTATTATTTTTTTCATTCATTCATTTGTTTGTTTAAATGTTTGTATGTTTATCAATTCATTCATTCATTTATTTATTCATTTACTCATTTATACACTTATTTTATAAATCACTATCATTATTATTTTCAGAGAGAAAATATTGTGCTTGCTAGAAAAGGGTGATGACTTTGGTTAGAAAAAATACGGTTGTTTTACTAAGGACAAAAGGTGGTTATGTTTGGTGGATGAAAATGGGTGTTTTGGCTGAATGGAGGCGTTTATTTATTGTTAGAAAGACGTGGTTTGCTGCTACTACTAAAACTACTACAACTACCACTGCAACTACAACAACAACTACTATTACTTCAGCTACGAACACTACTACTATATCTACGAACACAACAATAACAACAACAAGAACTACTTCTACTACTATTACTACTACTATTTCTACTACTACCACTAGTTACTACTACTACTACTTCTGCTACTATTTCTACTACTACTTTTTACTACTACTTACTACTACTACTACTACAACCCCCACTACACCTACCACCACCACACCTACCACCACAACACCTACCACCACCACACCCATAATCACCTTGAAATATTCCGTGATGGAGGACCCCCGCACGAAACCGAGCTGAAGACTAGGATGTCGCTGGACGTCGGAAATGGACTCGATATCCGGCAGCGGAGGACCGAGGGCGAGCGAGGACACCAGGACGCACGTGTAGTAGGCTTGAAGGAGGACTTGCAATTG
Organism: Penaeus chinensis; assembly: GCF_019202785.1. Taxonomy (NCBI): domain Eukaryota; kingdom Metazoa; phylum Arthropoda; class Malacostraca; order Decapoda; family Penaeidae; genus Penaeus; species Penaeus chinensis. Next base: position 2,189,234 of record NC_061843.1, on the reverse strand, counting down.
CAGTATCGTGAGAAATACCAGGCGGCTTGGCATCATCCTCAACTCGATGTCTGTGCCTGTATTTTTGGGGAGGAGTGAATTCCGTTGTTGTTGTTGTTGTTGTTGTTAGTGGGAGAGTGGATAGGTTGGGGGGGTATTTGTGCGAGTGGGTGGGGGTGGGTGGAGTAGGGAAGGGTGGGAGGGAGATGGAGGGGAGGGAAGGGAAGGGTGTGTGTGTGTGTGTGTGTGTGTGTATGTGTGTAGGGGGGAGAGGAGTGTTGTGCGTGTGTGTATATGTACGTTTGTGTACGTATGTGCGTGCGTACGTATGTATGTGTGCGCGTGTACGTACGTATGTGTATATATGCATGTATGCATGTGTATGAGAGAGAGAAAGAGAGAAAAGAAAGAGAGAGACCATTCATTACAAAGCAATCCATTTCTCGACAAATATATACACACAAACAACAACAACAACAACAACCCACGTTTTAGCCTTCAGGCGCATTACCGACTAAAACCATTATAAATACTCACTACACAAGACCAAGAATGTATTTATCAATACCAAATTGAAAAAAAAGAAAATAAAAGGAAAGGTAAGAAATAAAGTAAAAGAAAAAAAAAAAGAAAAAAAAAGAAAGAAAATAAAAAGAAATAGAGGCAGAGATAATAATAATAAATATATATGTATACACAAATACAGTCCATGTATATAGACAATATAACGCCTGACTTAGATCATTATCATATATCGATGTGCATCTCATACCAAGAACAAGAAACAAGAAAAAAAAACAATGATAATCTGCCAACTTTTTCACGGGGGGGGGGGGGGCAAATTGCTAAAATATTTAAGTTAAATTTAATTAATACTCCCGCAGTACACCACAGCATAAAAAAATATTTCCTCTCTCTACAATTAGGTTTATCTATGGCATGTGATTCTCAACATTTGAGTCATGGGTTAATTAATTCGCAAATATTTACTTTAATGATGTTTACTGGATTGGGTAATGCACAAGAAAGGAACAATAGGCACAATCATGATGACAATATTGATAATGATAATGATAATAGTAATGAAAATAATGATAATAATAGCGATGATAGTAATTATAGTAATAATAATGATAACAATAACAATAATAATGATAACAATAATTATGATAATAATAATAATAATAATAATAATAATAAATGATAATGATATGAACAATAATACTGGGAATAGTGCTGGTGATGATGATTATCAAAAAAAAGTAAAAAACAAAAGCAAAATAAATAAATCCTGTCAGTTCTAACATTTAAGATTCTCTTTTATCAAATATATTCATTATTTCGATTATAATGCATTTATCAAAATCCTGTTCTGTGTGCGAATTGCAACTGGGATCATGATTGTTTTGGAAGTCTAGCTGTAGTCTCGAAAGAGTTAAAACCAGCTGATTTATTTTATTTTATTCCCTGTCGCGTCATGAGCCATAGTTTGGAAAGAGGTTAAGGGAGAAGAGTCAGGCAATGGGTAACCTGTCTTGCCCGTCTTTCGTTCCTTGGGGCATCCGATACCCTGTCACCACGAGTCTTCTTTGTTTTGCCGATACCAAGGCACTTCTTGACCACGTACTTTGACCGCAGAGAGCGCCCGTGACGGTGGTGAAGGCCTCCGCAAGGGTCATGCTCTCCTCGACTGGAACCAGGACGGAAGCAAAGTAGAGGGACAGGATGAGCAAAGGCGTGAGGACGAGGAGGACCTGCCACACCTCGCCCTCGAACTCCTCCGTGTAGGCCGACCACACGCGGTCGTCGTTGGTAGGGCGCTTCATGATCATTTTGTATCTGAAGGGGGTGAGGTAGGTATGTATGCATGTAGGAGGAAGAGAGGAGGAGAGAGAAGGAGTAGGGGAGATGAAAATAAGTATGTATGTATGTGGAAGGGAGGGAGAGAGGAAGAGGGAGGGAGAGAGGAAGAGAGAGGGAGAGAAGAAGAGGGAGGGAGGGAGGAGGGAGAATGAGAGAGAAGGGGTGGGGGAAGATGAAAGTAAGTATGTATGTATGTATGTATGTGGTAGAGAGGGAGGCAGAGAGAAAGATGGAGGGAGGAAGGAGGATGAGAGAGAGAGGGAGGGGGGAGACAGGATGAGAGAGAGGCAGGAGGTGGGAAGCTGAGAGGAAGGGACGGAGTGTGAAGATATGAGAGAGCGGGAACAGGAAAATGAGAGAGGGAGGGAGTGAGTGTAGAGACGAGTTTAAGGGAGGGCGTGGGAAGGTGAGAGGGACGGGTAAGACGGGATGAGAGGGAAGAAGGAAGTGGGGAAATAAGAAAGAGGGAGGGCATGGCAAAGAGGGCAAATGAGGTTTTCCATTTGCCTGTATTCCTGTATCCTGGTCTACATACACTCCCTACACTTAATCTCTCTCAATACACACAGGTATTTCATGCCTTTATATTTCATTTAATCTCTCTACTTTATCCTGAATCTCTTTACATCTACCCTTTGCTCACTTTATCACTTATCTCATTCTTATACCCCTCCGTACCCCCCCCCCCCCCGTAACCGTCGCTCAGCCTTACCCCAAACCTCCCCTACCCAAACCCCTTACCCTTTACCCACATCACCCTTAGTCCCTCACGCCTTCACCCAACTTCCCCCAACCCCTACCCTATTCCCTCGCCCCTTAACCCCCTACCCCAACCCCTTACCCCTTACCCACAACCCCCACCATCACCCCCTTACCCCAAACGCTAAACTTAAGCCCTTACCCTCCCCCCAACCCATAATCCCCCTTTCCTCCAACTCCCTTTCCCCCACTCTCTCACCCTCACCTTTTCACCCCCCCCTTCCCTCCAACCCCCCCTCTCACCCTCACCCCTTCCCCCCACCCCCTTTCCTCCACCCCCTTCCCCCAACCCCCAACCGCCCTCCACCCACCTCCCAACCCCCTCCCCCCACCCTCTCACCCCCTCCCCCCTCCCCTCCTAACCCCCCAACAACGCACTCCGTATGCAGAACCGGCAACAGGAAGTCCACCGCTGTGCTGCGCTGGAACGTGACATCAAGGGAAGCGACGGCGATGTCAGCCTCGCCGTTCACGATGTCCCCGACCATCCCCGTCCATCTGCCGTTCTCCTGCCCCCCCCACTGGCCGTCGCTGGTGGGGAGGCAGGTGGATCTGGGGTGGGGGGGGGGGAGGGAGCGTGGTGAGGTGTTGGCAGAGAGAGAGAGAGATTTTGTAATGTATATATGTATGTATATGTGTGTATATATGTATGTATATGTGTGTATATATGTATGTATATGTGTATATATGTATGTATATGTGCGTATATATATGTGTGTGGTTGTGTGTGTGTGTGTGTGTGTGTGTGTGTGTGTGTGTGTGTGTGTGTGTGTGTGTGTGTGTGTGTGTGTGTGTGTGTGTGTGTGTGTGTGTGTGTGTGTGTGTGTGTGTGTGTGTGTGTGTGTGTGTGTGTGTGTGTGTGTGTGTTTGATAAGCACAAAAATCGGTGTATACATATACTAGCAGATAAACATTTATGAAAGAGAAAAGCAGAAGAAAAAATGAAAGAGGAAAGAACAGGAGAAACTAAAAATAAGTAGAAGAATAACTGAAAAAAGACGATGAAAAGAAGGGAAAGATAAAAGGGATAAAGAAAAGTAGAAAAGAAAATAGAGAAGAAGAAGAGAACAAGAAAAGAAAAGGAAAGAAAAATGGATAACAAAACAAAAGACGTAGAAAAGTCAAACAAAAGAAAAAACAAGGAAAAAAGGAAATAAGTAAAGTAAAGAAATAATGTAAGAAAAAAACAAGAAAAAAAAAGGATAGTTAGAGGATAGAAGAAAAAAAAGAAACCATTTTTTTTTATTTAAGGAAGGAAGGAGGAAGACAAAGAAGAAAAGAAGAAATAGATGAAAGAAAATTTAGAAAAGAATGAACAAAAATAAAAGAAAATTAGACGAAAAAAACTTTAAAAAATACGCAAAAAAAGTAACTAACAAACCAAAATAATAATAATAAAAAATTATAATAATAATACCAACAACAAAGAAAAAACAAAACAAAAACGAAATAAACTATATAATAAATAAACAGAATTTCACAAACAAACATTTAATTAATCCAACAAACATTTAATTAATCCAACCAACAAACAAACATTTAATTAAACCAACAAACCAACAAACAAACATCCCCGAAACCAGAGAGCGCCTCACGTGAAATTGGTGACCTCCTGAAGATGGC
>NC_061843.1:2175010-2177510 GCF_019202785.1 Penaeus chinensis | reverse complement strand
TAGCGCAGAAAAAGCCTGTGAATGCCATACATATGTAGAAAAGGGTAACTAAAGAATCATATGGTTAGTTCAGATAGTTATTGCTTGTACAATAGATATATTGATTTCTCTTTATCGGTATGAAATATAGTCATAACGGAATTTACATTTATAAAACTCTTCTTCTATACTTAGATTTATTTATTACTATTATGTACATTTATATTTACATATATGTGTGTAAGAGATGTATATTCATAGTAAAGTACACATTGCTTTTGGTTCCGGTATTAAATGTACAGATGTAATGAAAGCTTTCGTCGAATATGTATTAAATGCCATTTAAAATCTTTTAAATCACGTGACATTTACGTCTTTATTTTTTTATTTATTCTTTTATTTTTTTATTTATTATTTGGTTAGGAAGGTTTCGTTCAAGGCGAATTCTGTCTACGGCTGTAATTTCCTTGAGAAGTTCATATACCTCTGTTACTACATGTCAACACCGTCCAGTGTATGTAATGATAGGCCAGTGATGTGTATCAGATTCCATATACGGTATCATAATTTCTGTCAATATTATATCAAGTGAGTAATGGTTAATCTTTTACCAGAACACATGAGGTAAAGATACTTTTTGATGTATCTGTCATAGATTGCTTTGCTGGTCTAAGATAACAAATAACGGAAAGACATATTAGACGAGACGGATAGAAAACAGACAAGCAACAACAGAATCTTTTCTTGGTTTGCTTCTCCGGTTAGTGTTCAGTCGCGTGGTATATATAGAAATAACGATCAAAGTAATGACATTGCATAAGGCCCAGATATATTATTAACTTCTGATAGAGTATATTGAATATTGGAAATGCAGTAATAATCGGTAGACACAATCCTTATAAAAAAAAATTCAGTCTAACAAGTTGTTCGCCGCTAATGACCTTAGCTGTTGACGCGGCAGATAATTTTAAATAATCAATCAATCCTTATAGAATTTGAGCACAAGTTTTACTTTGTTTATTCACTATCCATAGGCCTTTCTCCTTCACTCTTCTCTCCCTTTTGTTTTATATCACTATTGAAGAACAAACATATCAGTCCTTAACCATTCAGCGAAAGTTATAAGTAATTATAACTCATTGATACTACCGAGTATGAGATAAAAAAAAAAAAAAAAAAAAAAAAAAATAAAAATGATGAGAATCTTTTTAAAAAATCCTATAAGAATAAGAAAATAAAGAATATAATTACAACTTATCTAAATACTTTCCACGAGGACCAAACAACCCTTAGAAATCCAGCTTTAATAACCGACAAACACGCGCAGATTATCATTTAATGATCCACATCACACAGTATTAAAATTGCATCATGGCCTCCCTCTCCCTTCCCTGCCAATATATGTTCCCTCCGTTGTGTAAATAAGGGATAACATAACCTGTAACGAGTATAGGAAAAAGGGGGCCATTATGGTATAACGATTTTGTCATCCGAGGACAAACACTTATCTCTTACGCTCGCTCCTCTGTCAATACTCAGGGACTGTGAGTATAAAACATTTTGTGCTCTATTATTAATGCTTCGGGGAATCTGTTTATATATCTATCTATATCAATTTGTCTATCTATCTAGCTCTGTGTGTGTGTGTGTATATATATGTGTATATAAATGTATAGAAATTTCCTGGATTTTTAAAAATTAGTGTATTTATCTATTTATCTGCATTCTTATAATTATTATTGTTGTTATTGTTACCATTGTTATTTTTCTTATTATTATTGTTATTACTATTCTTATTATTATCATTATTATCATCGTTATCATTGTCAGTGTTATCATTATCATCATTATTACTGTAATTATATTATCATTATTATTACTATTATCATTAACATTATCATTACTATTATTTTATTATTATGATCACTATAGTTGTCATCAATACTGTTATCATTATCATTATTATCATTATTATTATTATTAATTTTATTTTTTATTGCTGTTATTTTTTCAGTATCATCATTATCATTATTATTATTATAACTATTATCATCGCCTTCATCATGATTATCATTGTTGGTTTTATTGTTATTATTATAATTTTTTATTGTTATTTTATTGTCATCGCTGTTATCATTACTGTTATTATCATTAGTAGTGTTTTTGTTGTCATCGTCATCACTATCATTGTCATTATCATCATCATCATTATCAATAATAGTAACGATCACAGTAATAATGATGATATATTATTATCGTTATTATTTTTAATATTAGTAGTAGTAGTAGTAGTGTTGTTGTTATAGTATCATTATCATCATTACTATTACTATCGTTATTATCATCATTATCATTGGTGTTGTTATTATTGTTACCATTATCACTATTATTATGATTATCATCATCTTCAATATCATCATTACATTTTACAATTACGTACCAGATATCTTTCAATAATAGAAATATTTTTTACCTTTGCACATTTAAATGAATGTAATTTTCCCCACGTTCCATTAACTAA
>NC_061843.1:2155010-2162510 GCF_019202785.1 Penaeus chinensis | reverse complement strand
CTCTTGCTGGCTGCACAGGTCGCTCGGCAAATGGCGGCGTGGGGTCACGACCTATGACCTCGACGTCTCCTGGAGCCACGTTCCCGGGCGCTCCCGAGGGCTCTAGCCTCAGAATGCCAATCCTGAGCACATTGGGCCTGAAGGGACCGAGGGACCCGATCAAGGGTTCGATCCGGACGCTGGGGCGGCCGCGGGGGCGCTGGTTCGGGCACTCGCAGCGGCAGCAGCGGTCTTCGGGGCTGAGGAAGAGGCACCGGTTCCGACACCTCGGGACGCCAGGGCACAGGAAGGCATCATCGCCGCACATGCACTGGCGGCAGCCCTCGGCGGTAATGGACATGCGACAGCCGCGGGGGCAGCGGCGAGGCTGGTTGGGGCACCGGGGGAATGGCCTAGAGGGCCCACCCAGGAAGGGGGGACGCCTGCCGAAGGGACTGCCGAAAGGCCTGTCGAAAGGGTTGTCGAAGGGCCTCCTCCCTCCAAGGGGCCCCAAGGGGTTTAGAGGTCCTGGACCCAAGAGGCCAGGACCGAAAGGTTCCGGGCCAAAGGGCTCCGGCCGGCCAAAGGGGCCTTCACCAACAGGGAAGGCGCCTTCGTCAGGCAGCGAGCAGTTGCAAGAGAAGCAGTCGGCCTCGACGTCCCTCTCGATGCAGCCCCTCAGGCAGGGACGCAGGGCGGGGCAGAACCCGGGACGCTCGCACTGGCACCTCTGGCACCCGTCCTCGCCGATCTCCAAGGAGCAGTCCCTCGGGCACGCCACGGCAGGGCACACGCGGGTCCCTTCGTCTCCGCAGACGCAAGTCGGGCACCCGTCGACGCCCTGAATCCTCTGGCACTCCTCGGGACACGGAGGGAGGGCGGGGCACACCTGGGTATCGGGGCGCTGGCAGTCACAGCGGCGGCATCCGTCACTGTCTCGGCCATCCCTACACCCCGGGGGACAAAGGCCTTGCAAAGGGCAGTCAGGAAGCGCCACGCCGTTGCAGATGCAAATCGGGCACGAGCTATCCGAGCGGGGCACCGACTGGCACCCGGCGCCGCAAACACGGCATTCTGTAAGAAAGGTTTTTAGTTATTTTCTTAGTCCGTAATATTTCATTTTCTAACATCTTATTCCTTGTCACCGCAAAATGTCCTGATAACTCGAACAGTAATCCTTGTGCCTCTGCGTACATAATTACTGTTTGTTTTGCATTAACGAGAGTACACGGTGCAGTTCTTATCACACAATATTCACAAAAGGGATAATATCCACCATTCAAAACAATCACAAGATTAACTTAAAAAAACAATCATCTCTCTAATAAAAGGAACCACATCCTAGCCAAATAACAATAAATTTAACTCGGAAAAAACACACACATAAAGACACCAGAGCACAAGTTAAGTACACCTACCAAAATTAAATAAAGAAAATAAAAATAAATAAATAATAATAAAATAATAATAATAATAATGATAATAATAATAATAATAATGAAAGAAAAATATAATATAGAGTCCTTGGAGGGAAAGAGCGATGTCGTGACCGTCAGCTGGCTTCAAGGCTGCCTGAGCGCAAATACCTGCGAATTTGCTCGAGCATAGGCCTGGATTCATTTATCTTAATACCCGGAAGTCTGTGTTGATTTTACTGTGTTATTTGTTCTTTGTTTTCGTATAATGTTTGTATGAAGTCATGCCAATACCCGAATGAATTTTCCATGTAATAGTGTATGGTGTAGGTATACGTTTTCATCATTTAATACTGTTTATTTGAAAGCTCATTTTCGGTGGAACGTACCTGTGGGAGTGGTGTAATTCCAGACTGCATGACTCAGCAGTTTGTTTTGACTGTGACGTTTGTTTCTACTTTGTAGTATGAGCAATATTAATGATGAAGAGACAAGTATATTAAGCTGATTTGTTTAATTGCGGTTTCAAGCCCTGTTAAATTTGCTAAGAGAGAAGCTGGAAAGTATTACCTGAAAGGGTATTGTAAAATATACAAATAATTTCATCATTTCCATGTCCTTTACTCTTTTTCGTTTTCATTCTCTAAACTTCGATCATCCCTCTCTAATTATGGCAAAACCCCCCCAAAAAATATGTTAGGCAATCGAAATAACATTCCATTAACACAGCTAAAACCAACCTGTTCTATCAGTGACCACCTGTGCTGACGCTACCCCCAGCAGAAGTGTCAGCAGGAGGCATATCTTCATCAGCATCCTTGAGGACCCCGAAGTCTGACGACGAGAAGACGCTGTTTGTGTGTGTATGTGTGTGTGTGATCACTGGCTAGCACGCAAGAGCGGTCTTCGCGTGCTTAACAAGGCGTGCGAAGGAACTGTGTTTACGTCCGGGGAAACAGTCCTTCTTATAGACTCGTTGCAATCCTTAAAATCACGTACTTCTGGCAACGTGCGTATGGTGGATGGGGATGGAGGTGGTGGTGGTGGGGGGGGGGGGGTGAATGAGTGAGTGTGTGTGTGTGTGTGTCTGTCTGTGCATTCCTTCATTACGCAGCAGTATAACATTTTCTCAAGTGTGTTGTAAATGTAACGTCATTATTATTTACGATGGTGATGATAACTAATAATAATGATAATGCTGGTGAGGATAACGATTAATGATGATGGTTATGGTGTTGACTGATGACTGAACGGCCATAAACACTATACACACAGACCTGAAGAGTAGGGTACGTTTGCCAGATTAATGGAAAGCAGGAGAAAAATAAAGAAGAGAGAGAAAGGCAGGGAGAGGATATTACAAAAAAAAAAAAAAAAGGAATAAAGAAAGGAAGTGATTAAAAGGTAAAGAGAGATAATGGATTTGTTTTTTGTTTTTTTGAGTCAACGTATAAGGTAAAAAATAAAACGCAAATTCGTTATCATGTTGTCTTCAGTACAATATCTATTTGATATTCAATATCCGTCTTACATCCATATCCTCCCCCCCCCCCTCCCATTAGTTGAATAAGATGATTTCCAAGAATAATGAAGCCACGCCTACTGTCAGACAAACCATGCCCACATACCCGCCTGGCCCTCCTCCCAACCGAAATAATCCTTTTTCACAGATAATAATAATGATAATGATGATACAGTAATAAAAAAATATATATTTATTTTAAGAGCTTATTAAGACTCTCCACGTCAGTCCTTTTTTTTCTTCTATTCTTTCTCCATGAAGACATTCTCCCATACCTAACCTTCCCGGTGAACTCTTAAGTTGCCAACGCAATTGCAAGTTCCGGTTGTGTCTTGTTATTATTTACTCTTAAATCATGGCGATATTTTAGATGCACAGGAGGGAAGAGAGAGGGAGAGAGAGAGAGAGAGAGAGAGAGAGAGAGAGAGAGAGAGAGAGAGAGAGAGAGAGAGAGAGAGAGAGAGAGAGAGAGAGAGAGAGAGAGAGACCGAGACTGAGAGACAGAGACACAAAGAGAAAAAGAATAATGATGATGATTATAATAATACTACGAGGGAAAAAGAAAAGAAAGAAAAAAACGTAGAGGAGGAGGAGAAGAACAAAGAAAATATCACAAGACGAAGGAGGAAGACTAAAATAAACGCATAGCCAGAATAAAACAAAGTAAATTCAAGTACAAAGAGATAGTGTGTGCCAATGGACCGAGGAGAGTGTAATAAGTATGAATTTTGTGTTGTGCTTAAAAAAAAAAATCACTGGGGGTCATGAGGGTTTAAAGTCGGGGTCTTGAGTAATTTTTATTTATTTTATTTATCTATTTTTTATTTTACTATTTTCTTTGGGAGGGGAGAGTAGAGGGAAAGGGTGGTTAGGAAGGGAAAGAGGGAGGAAGGGATAGAGGAAGATGGTGGTTAGGAAGGGAAGGAGGGAGAAAGGAAGGGGTTGAGGAAGAGTGAGCGAGAGAAAGAGAGAGAGAGAAAGAAAGAGAGAGAGAGAGAGAGAGAGAGAGAGAGAGAGAGAGAGAGAGAGAGAGAGAGAGAGAGAGAGAGAGAGAGAGAGAGAGAGAGAGAGAGAGAGAGAGAGAGGGAGATAGATAGAGAGAGAGAGAGAGATATGCAGAGAATGATAATGATAATAGTATGAGAAAGAAGGACAGAAAAAAGGAGAGAGCAAGGGGTTGAGGAAGAGGGAGCGAGAGAGAGAGAGAGAGAGAGAGAGAGAGAGAGAGAGAGAGAGAGAGAGAGAGAGAGAGAGAGAGAGAGAGAGAGAGAGAGAGAGAGAGAGAGAGGAGAGAGAGAGAGGGATATAGATAGAGAGATAGAGAGATAGATAGATAGATAGATAGATAGATAGAGAGAGAGAGAGAGAGAGAGAGAGAGAGAGAGAGAGAGAGAGAGAGAGAGAGAGAGAGAGAGAGATGGCGATTTTGCTGAAGACCATGATGTGCGTGAACAATTCTCAGGATGGAGAGAAGAAAGGAAGAAACGTTTCTGAAATGTTGTCTCCAAGGAAGTAATAATGCCTCTAATACTATTGGCAATAACAACGATAACAACATCAACAAACTATTGTTATATTAATAAACAATGAAGAGATAATAGCAAAATAGACCAGTAATAGTAGTAATAGTAATGATAATAATAATAATAATAACGATGATAACAATAATTATTATAATTTTTATGGTAATAATGATGAAGTTATTACTACAACGTCAACTACTAAGACTACGAGCAGCAGTAGTAGTAGTATATAATATTGATAATAATAATAATAATAATGATAATAATAATAATGATGATGATTATAATAATAATAATAATAAAAATGATAATAATAATAATAACAGCAACAATAATAATGATAATGATAATAACAACAATAATGATAATAATCAACAATAATAACAGTAATATCAAAACCAAAATCCAAAACCAGCATGACAGAGCGCGCCTCGAAAGACCCTCGTAAAACTGGCCAAATGTCTCCATCGTCGAAGGAAATGCTTGGACGCGGACGCAACGTCGTGACTAAGATAAGGAGGCTGTGATGCGCACGATGGGGAAAAAAGGTCCAGGAAAAGAAGAGAGAAAGAAAGGGAGAAAAGAAGAAGAAAAAAAAATGTATTTGGAAATAGGAGAGGCAGAGGCAGGGAAAGGATGTTAGAAAATGGATAAATGAAGGGAGGTTTAGATCTTGAAGAGACAGATCTAGTGGGAGTGATAGCTGTACCTCCATTGGCATTAACAATTATACCGTAAATAGGAGAAAACAAAACCACATAAATATATATATATTTTTTTTTTATTTAAAATAAACAAAAGAGAAGAACCGCAGAAGAAAAATATAAGTGAATAAACCGAATTAAAAAAAAAAGGGAAAGACGAAAATACCGAAAGAGGATACCCGAAGCCGGACCTTCGCCGCGACAGGGTCACTGGAAGGGCAGGAGAGGGGGAGGGGTAGGGAATCCCCTCCCTCCTCGCTATGATATGGGAACTAATTTGCACTTTGCTCAGAGTCGGATTAAAGCGAACTGGTGGACTGAAATCAATTTTAAAATGGTAGATAATTCTGTATCCTGTTCAGTTTCGGTGAAGAAACTCAAGCGTAAAAAAATATTAGTAACACCCATACTCAGTTTCGTTAGCAAGAATTATCTGATGATTTAGATGCTTTGCTAAATCTTGCCAGCTATATTTACACTCGAATTTAGCAGTAAACTAGAAAAGAACATCATGGCTAGGGAAAACTTGACCTATGCACGTGTTTATTCTGCTTACCTCAAGGGTGGGCCGTTCCCCTTAATAATTTCGTGAGAACCTATAACCATCGTGGATGTTTATGCTCTAAGGGTCACGTTTTAGGTAGAGTAGGAGGAACCGCCGAAGCCAATCATAATAAAATAAAACAAGAGACAAAAGGAATCACGCACAGGTCCACTGCGGACTCATTGGCTTGGCACCTTAAAGTACGCAGTAAAGGGAATTTATTTAGCGCCCAACAAGACATAGAGAACAAAACAATTAATGTGAGATTATTGAAAACCAAAGATAATTTGTATGAATATGTTTACAAGTTAAATATTGTTTACTTGTGATTATAATCAGTAATATTTATAGAAAGGAGTCAGCAAATAAGAATGTAACAAATTTAACAATAAGTAGGACTATCTTCAAAGACATCAATTTAGAAATAATTGGGAAATGGCAACAGTTGTAATAGTTTTGTATAAGAATACAAAATACAAATAACTTTTATAATGGACTCCATCGGAATTAGTTTGGAAACGACCAAATATTACGTCAAAAGAATTATATTTAACATTTTCCAACTTCAGACTTCGCTACAGACAAACAAGGGTACAATGATAAGAAAATGCTTTGTTAAAAAATGACAAAGAAAAAAAAAAACAGAATTGTACAAATTATTTAAATAAAAAGCAAAGTTTAATATAATACGCTAGGAGTTCCTTTAAATACTTAATTTTCCTGAAACTGTCAGAAGTAACTATGAACATTACCACAGAACCTGAGTGAAAAGAAATGTTCAATAAAAAATGCAGCTCCTTCTAACCTGCAATTGCCTGAATTAAACTAACACGGTCTTGTTCACTCCAGAATATAGGGAAGATCAGAACTGGCAATGATATCCAAAAACGTGTTAATGGATGAAACGAATATCACGAGTATTCAGTGGTATTTAAATAGATTTGAATGAACGCGCATGTTTCTGTGTATTGCCGAGGCTAGGTTGAGAAGCTAGTAAAAAATGTTTCACTTAAGAATATAACATTTTATTGTAATATGTATGTGTGTGTGTATATGTGTGTGTGTGTGTGTGTGTGTGTGTGTGTGTGTAAGGCGAAGGACTCTTGGGAGCAACAGAATGTTTTTTTTTTTTTTTTTTTTTTTTTTGGGGGGGGGGGGGTGAAGGACGGGCTTGTGGGAAAATGAGTTTGGAAGGCTTATGGGTGAAGAAGAGAAAACAATAATATATATGAGGAGAATTATGATAAGAACTGTTATGAGACAAAAGTACGAAAGTGATATAGACTGTGTCAGTAAATATATGCAAATACGAGAACCTATAGGTATCTATTGCATACTTCTTAGACACTATACAATTCTTTGTATTTTGATATTCTGTATGTGTGTGTGTGTGTGTGTGTGTGTGTGTGTGTGTGTGTGTGTGTGTGTGTGTGTGTGTGTGTGTGTGTGTGTGTGTGTGTGTGTGTGTGTGTGTGTGTGTGTGTGTGTGTGTGTGTGTGTGTGTGTGTGTGTGTGTGTATGTGTGTGTGTGTGTGTGTGTGTGTGTGTGTGTGTGTGTGTGTGATACATATACATTATTCGCTGTATACCCTGTGGCCTCCGATTAATGTATAATAACCTCCATCATTTCAGATTCAGTTATTACTTGTTATGGATGGCGCAGTGTTGTCAACAGCTGTAGAACAAGAACACTTTATGGAAAGATTTAAATTTATTGATATGTGGGATATAATTATCTGTAGGTATTTTAGGTGAGACAAAATACGTACTATACATTTTTATTAACTTTATCTTATACACTTTGTACATTATA
>NC_061843.1:2130010-2140010 GCF_019202785.1 Penaeus chinensis | reverse complement strand
TAAAAATATTCAACAACACCTTATTAATTAAACTGGACATCTGATAGTTGAAAGGCACTAAAAACATCTGTTGAGACCCACATCAAAGATGAATCCTGAATAATCAGTAAATCAGTATTTTCTACATCACAAGAGTATTAACCCATTCTGTATGGCTGTCACCCCTGGCATGACAGCTGAGTTTTGGTCTAGACCTTGGCTGTCAAGGGGCGGTTCCTGATTTGCCAGTTATACAACAACTGTTAACTGTACTTGAGCTGAAGCCTTCCAAAACTGGCCTAAAACCAATATTTTTCACTCTGGGGGAGGGGGGTTTTGAATAGTTACAAAGAAGGGAAACTGAAATTATAGCTGTGTGCGACCTCACAAATGGCTCCATGGCAGCAATAGCTTTGTGTTAAAAAAGTTTTCTAACAAACAGATGGGTCCACAAGTATTTAAGTCACCAGGTAGGCAATTACACATGAGTTATGTTTAAAAAGAGAAAGGAAAAAGAAGTTGCCTGCATTATACATACATACATATATATATATAATATATTATATATATAAATGTATTATATATTATATATATACTATATATATATATATATATATATATATATATATTATATACATTATAAATACATTATATATATATATATCATATATATATCATATATATCATATTATATATATCATATATATCATATTATATATACATATATATATATACATACATATATACATAATATATTATATATATAAATGTATTATATATTATATATATACTATATATATATATATATATATATATATATATATATTATATACATTATAAATACATTATATATATATATCATATATATATCATATATATCATATTATATATATCATATATATCATATTATATATACATATATATATATATACATACATGTATGCAAGAATATACATACATACATACATACATACATACATACATACATACATACATACATATATACACACACACACACACACACACACACACACACACACACACACACACACACACACACACACACACACACACACACAAATCCATATCCATATACATACATACATAGAAGTAAATATACATATACATACACAAGTATATATTTATATATATATATATTACTATTTATATATACATATTTATATTTATATATATAAATAAATAAATATATATACATTATATATATATATATATATATATATATATATATATATATATATATTGACGAATATAGTATTCTCAATCTCTTAATCACCCAATTAAGTATATATTGTTGGACGGACATTCAACTACAGTTAACCCAATCCTCCACGAACACTTGGTCAACAGAGACACAAATGATTCCCCAAATGATTCTACAAAACAGAGGCCAAATACGCTTCCCCTTCGACAAAAGAAATTAAGGCAGGAAAATGCACAGCAGTGAGCAGTGTGCGACATAATCTGTAATGATTCTGATCTCACTCTTGTAAAGTAAATAGAAAGACTATTCTCTGATGCAACAAACACACCGTGGTTCTATAACAGCTACATTAGCTATGATACATATGATGAAGGAGTAAAAGAGTATGTATACATATAATAAAAGAGTATGATAATCTCTTAATATACTATAAAATGTCACCTTTAAGAAATTCATGGAAAAAATCTCAACTCTGTACCGATAAGAATAAAGTTTCACAGTAATTTTATATTATTTACAAATATACATTAATTATAAAAAAAAGAAAAGAATAATTGCAATAATAATCAACCTGATTTTAGATGAGTATAATACTCCTTTTGGCATTAATCACTCAAAGATGACTATGTGATACAAAATAAAATACTGCCACATACGAAAAATACAATAAGCAAATCCACATACAGGTTAAAACGGATTAACCTATTCCATATTTCTGGATGGAGTCTTGTTTGCATTGAAACACCTGTGATACTGAGTTGCTTTTCCTATAGTGGCCAATTCATTTTATTTTTCACATGTTACTGTCTTTGTGCTTTTGTGACTTTACTTCACGTTTTGCTACTGAAGAATGGGAGTGACCAATTTCACAATACAAATCTAATATCTAGATATTTCCATCAGCTTCAGAACAATATAATTCTGAAAGACCTCACTCTGAAATGTTAATTGCACACTTTGCATTGTCAAATTACTCATCAACATCCAAATTTCTTAAACAATCACTACGATGACCTTCGTTCATCAAAGTTGTCTTTTCCATCTCTTGATAAAACGGTGAAGCGAGTGACACAGTTCCAATGGTGCATCTGTCATTAGGTCATGACCCGCGCTTGGGATCATCTCTAGGAATGCTCTCGGGATGGTCTGCCAGGAGAATAGAGAAATGTGTAGTTATTTGTGGGGTTAGTTTAATTAACAGCGCAGATATGCCAAATCTTGGAAAATGGTGACATCTGAGATTTCTATCATGAAAAATTCACACCTTTGTGATAATTCATGAATGCACTATAGTTAAGAGTAATCTTACCCTTTCCATTTCACACATTTCTACTAATGAGACCCTATCATCCTTCATTCCATGCAGGAGAAGTGTCGGCACTGTTATGCGTCGATGGAAGGCCACATCACCCTCTGGCCAGTGCTGACCCTTGGCAACATACTCTAGGACATAGCGTGGAGTCGGTGTTATTGCCTTTCCTGTCAAGGTTTCGACAGCAAAATGCTTTCCTCTTGGTGCATATAAAATCTCTCTGCTGATATAATAATAATAAAAAGGTAATTAGCTTGGTTATACATTTCATAAGGGATTCTGAAAAGATGAGGTATATGCTAACAATAAAATAATCTCCTGGTGATTATTATGGTTGTATGTATTTCATAACCCATGGATATATAATTAACAACAATAATACTAAAATTATAATACCAATAACAACAATTATAAAAACAACTACAAAAATAATAAAATGCAAGAATATATGTCTCATGACCTCACACCCCCCTTCCTCACATAACCCAAATTCTTGAATGAATGCTAAAATCCCCGTACCTGCAGCACCCACAAGCCAGGAAGGGACTGAGGAAAGCCGCCATAGACGAATGCAGGAAGGTTTTGGAAGGAGGGGTGGGTACGAGGGGGCTTGGACCGCCACTGCACGCCAAGATCACCAGACGGACGGAATGTGGGCGACCTCTTGCTAGAGCTGCTGCTAAGGAGCACCTGTAATGGTTAACAAATAACATTTGTGGTCTTAGTGTGACTGGTAACCCTTCTCTGTAGTTTTCATCTTTTTATTGTAATTTTAATATTTTTCCATATCATAACTCATCTTTGGTTACACTGGTGTCAACTTTCTTACTTTCATCTTGAGACACTTACCCGTATCCATGTCCTATGACAACGCACTTCCTTCCCTGGGGCACAAAGAGGTCAAACACGAGGGTCATGTGATCGAGCATCTGCGAGAATGTGTACTGCTTTGGGTCGTCTGGAGCTGAACTCAGCCCATGACCCATCAAGTCTGGTGCCACAACCTAGAATCAGAATTTAAAAGGCTGTAGTTTCCTTAGAACCAAATGAAATCCTATTATCTATGAAAAATTAAACTGAATATCAAATTTTGAATATAGAAGAACATTTATTCATATATAAACATTTGATTCTTGAATTGAAAAAGGGATTACTTCTGAAATCCTGAACCCAATGGAACTGGGAATACTGTAAATGGCTTCACAAGTAATTAGTTAACAAGGAAACAATTATTAGGCCAACTTGACATAACCTGTTCATCCCATTCTTTAAATTTTAGGGATTTTTTTTTTATCTATAATAATATTGTTAATGTTATTATCATTATTATCATAATGTTATTTATCAATATTAATAGGAATAAGATTTTATTTTCTCCAAAAATTCCAAAGGAAGAGGGTAAACAGGTTGTACCCATATAGCAGAGAACACTGCTTTAGGGTGAGGAATGTACAATTTATAATTTTTAAAAATATCTCAAATAAATGTAAATAAATAAAGTGTGCGCCTTTGATAAAATTAATAATCATTTTCAGAGAAAGTTCCTTGTAAAAGTGCCACCAGAAATGTATAAAAGTTACCTCATATCCACAGCTGACAAAATACCAAAGCTGTTGCCTCCAAGCGTCACTACTCCCACCCATACCATGTAGGAAAAGTAACAAAGGCTTTTGCTGTAAAATAAAATAATTAACTCTTAAACCATGCTTGAAGTATTTAGTATAATTGATATATAGAGAAGAGATAACAAATGATTTCAAAATGCTAAGACTCCTCTCAAGTTCTCATTTACTGCAATTTAATGAAAAATGTATAATTTATCTCTTTGGTGTGATGCAGAAATCTAAACTAAACTAAATTAAACTAAAAAAATACTAATAAACATATTAATCAATTAGTTAACTAATCAAATATATAATAACAACAATAATAATTATAATAATAAGAAAATACAAATCTGTTTTTAAAACATAGCTATCTCACTAACTCACTTTAACTTTACATTCAGCATAGTTTTGGCAGAATTCTGAATTATCATTCAGGTTTGTCCTCTGCCACCAGAAGACCAGCTGTCGAGCCTCTAGCATGTGGTCGTAAAGAGGTTCATTATCTTGTTCCTCCTCCTGCAACAGAGCTTGTGGCTTGGATAAGGCTGAGTCAGCTGCAATAGTACTGGGGGCGCTGGAGGGTGCTGATGAACCACTTAAGGATAGCACTTCAGAGGTGTCGCAAGAAAGGTTGTCCACTCCTGGTAAATCACATGGGCTTTGTTAATTAGCTATATCAAGCAATGGAAAGGAAAAGGTAGCATGCAAATATATATGAAAACATCCTAAACCTAATATGCATTTTGATTACCAGATTACAGCAAATGCTGGTTTTGAACTGAGTATATATATCTATATCTATCTATCTATCTACATGATCATTCATATGGTCCATTTTCCAAATCTCGAAATCCAAGAATTATCAAACAGGAAATTATTACAACCTCATTCCTTATCATTAAAGAGGAAATGATTTTGAACTAATTAACTCATAATATGTGCATATATAAATATTATAAATATTATATAATATATATATATATATATATATATATATATATATATATATATATATGCATGTATTTATGTATGTATGCGTGTATGTGTGTGAGTGTGTGTGTGTGTGTGTGTGTGTGTGTGTGTGTGTGTGTGTGTGTGTGTGTGTGTGTGTGTGTGTGTGTGTGTGTGTGTGTGTGTGTGTGTGTGTCTATATATATATTTATATATATATATACATATATATATATATATATATATATATATATATATATAAATAACTATGGTGAGGTAATAGATACTATAAACTATTATTAGCTCTTGAACCTTTTTCAAAGATAGTTAAGATCATTTAGATAACTACTTTGTTGTGAATGTTTATAAAAAAATATTTTCACAAGACTCACATGTTCATTTATTCTTCTGCAACAGATAACATAAAAAAGACAGAATCAATGCAGAGATCTATTTCTTTATCTTCAAATGGTAACTTATTTCAAAGAAGTAAAATGCAATAACCTAGATAATGAAATCTGAAAAAAAATTATTATTAACTCACACATTACAGTAAATTTCATTAGGACATTTACCTGCTTGGCCTGACACTGCCTGACTGGCTCCCTGTGGAACCTCAAGGGATAATGTCACTTCCTGACCCTGAGGGGAATGAGCCACAGATATGCCATGTATGTCCGTAATATTAAGCTGGATGTTGCTCTTCCCGAGGTCAATATTACTATCAGTTGATCCCCTTCTGCCCTTCTGACGGGGAGAATCACTTGGCGTTTCCGCTGGCTTGGCACCTGTGAGTTCGTTCACATCTGAGTAGTCAGAGCTTTCCTCGTGTCCGTCAAATCCCAGGTTGACGACTCCCTCCTTGGTATCAAAGTGGTACTTCATGCCCTGTTCTTTGGGAGAGGAAGGGGTTGATGGCACCGAGACCTCCGTTTCAGAAATCTGGTTGAGCGCAGGGCCTG
The DNA here is from genome assembly GCF_019202785.1 of Penaeus chinensis. Lineage (NCBI taxonomy): Eukaryota > Metazoa > Arthropoda > Malacostraca > Decapoda > Penaeidae > Penaeus > Penaeus chinensis. The sequence continues at coordinate 2,133,977 of NC_061843.1, read as the reverse complement.
AGGCTTCGTACCTTGGCACAACATCAGGGAGAAGCATAGAGGGTGGGTCACGTTCCTCAGAGTAAGAATCCGCTTCTGGTGTTGATGGCAGGGCGCAGGCTCCCTCCATGATCAGCCGAGTGGTGTCTGACGTAAGGCTCTGAGGCGAGTCCTGGTTCACAATCATGCCACCCTTATATATCATGGACATTCTCGAGAGCTTCAGAGTTGGAAGCGAGTGGCTTTCATGAAGGGCGTTTCTTGAGGTCTCATTGCCACTGCTTTCCCCCTTCAATGACATGCTGTTAGTAGCAGTTAGATGTGAATCAGCATAACTGCTGTTGTGTGCATCGGCAGCAGACCGAGAGTGCCGTAGCTCACTTTTGAGGCTGCTCTGCTGGGAGCCATTCTTGGAGCTGCTTCCCCCACCCTGCTCCCCCTTGCCAAGGTCAAACCGGAGAAAGTCTGGTCTCAGTGAATTGGACGCTTGCCGATGGATGGCCAAGAGAGAGCTACTTAGTGAGAACTTCGAGCTACCCGAACGGGACCTCGGTTTAGGGCTGTCAGTATTGGACTTGGGACTGTGGTTTCTCCCTGAAAGCTTGGGACTACAGGGACAGGATCTAGACTGCCTAGGGCTGTGGAGAGGAGGCACAAGATGGAGGCTGGAGTCTGGAGAACCAGTGGCATCATGAACATCCATGCTGACGCCATCAACAACATCTTGTGTGACTGTTCCTTCATTAAAGAGAGTGAAACTGGTTCGGAGTTCGTTGTCCATCACACGATAAGCCCTAGCCAGCTGCTCATCACTAGCACTATATCTGTGAGTTATAAAAATGAAAGAATGAAAAAGAGAATTTACAACTTTAATGTATAACTATCCAGTAATGAAGAAAGAAAAAGTAAAAAAAAAATTCTTGTATTCACAACATAACAAAATAGGTAGCTGAAACTTCCTGAAAATGTTGTTGAGGATTGGTGTATATTTACTTTTACTATGTACAAATATATACCTACCCACACAAAACCCATACCCATACTAACACTCACACTAACGTTTATACACACAGTGTACAAATATATATATATATATATATATATATATATATATATATATATATATATATATATGTATATATATATGGGGAGACTCTGGTGTCTCCAACACACACACACCTTTGTGTATTTACTATGCACACACAATATAACATATAATATAACAATTAACGATATAAACATTCCAACATGCAATAACGAAATACTGTTTTCAGTGTCTAACCTTCCCAAGCCTAGCCTGGAGAGAGTTTCCTCACTCACGGCCGGCTTCATGCACTCATCATCAGAACTCCCAGCTGCTGCGTCCTCAAGCTTTGGGCTTCGGGTCTCGAGCTTAATGGAGGGCACGTGAGCTAGGACATTCTCACCATCAAAGCAGGGAGCTTCTTGCGGCTCCTCATGACGGCCGCTGGAATTTATTATCTGAGAAAAAAATTGGACATTAGATTCGATAGGTTATGGAAGCGTGCCATGATACCAGAGGTGTATTTCTGGCTTTCATTTTTTTCTTTCTTGTAAAGCGTTTGTCTGAGGTTATTAAATTTGCATTTTACGCAGCCAATATGAAATATGAATATGAAATATATGTTTATCATGTAAAACAAACAACCACACAAATGCAAACACACACACACACACACACACACACACACACACACACACACACACACACACACGCACACGCACACGCACACACACACGCACACGCACACGCACACATACACACACACACGAGTATCTGATTAGCCAATGACAGTCAATATATGATTTTTTTTTTTTTTTTTTTATTCACCTGTAAATGATCTAAAATTAATGAAGATAACAATAAAACTTGATTCGTCAAAAATATGTCCAACTGAGGTGTGTGTGTATACAGTTACAGCTCAGGTATATATACACCACAAGCAATCCTGGGGTTAATAGAGATCATAAAACTAGACAAACAAAATTACCTTTTTTTGACAAACAGAGCACCGGAATTTTCTCTTAGACTTCCTCAAACTCCTTCGGGACCTTCTGAAGTTAACGTTGTTTTGATTTGAATCTGCCATGATGTACGGGCCTTGCCAGTGGTTGAACCAGTAGTCCTCAAGCGAAGCCAAGGAAATCTGTTTATAAAAGTAAATATATAGGTTGTGTTTTCTGTCTACTTTGACACTATAGGAAGAAAGTAAGATATTAAGAGTTTGAAATATCAAAAGCTCACTATGGATTTATGATCACAGATGACTAACTTCAGAATCTACTGTCATTAGCGTCATAAATCATAGAATAACAAATAACCATCATTAACTACAGGATCATGCTAGCAACTACTACCCTACACTGCACTATGAAATCAAGTTTTGTAGTTGATCATATCAATCCCACATTTAAATCTGTTGAGGACTCCCCCTGCCCCATATATGAAGAGGAAACCAAAGTACTGATTGACTTTGTTGATATGGACAAGGGTAAATGTCCAAGTGAAAAGGAAAAGTGCAAGTATCATAAACGAAAGAAGAGATGGCTCAACACAAATGCGAGAGAACCGAGAGATGATTGGAGATGAACTATTTGAGAGATAATCTTCCACCTTTACCCATAAACAGAGGATGGATATTAACCCATTCATGCAGTGTAGTGTCTAATCACGTCATGGGCCTGGTGGCTAATATTCCATGCCATGCTTGGTTGAGCCTGCTATAAGTTGTGTGCATTAGACATCTGTTCACTTGTTTGGTTCTGATGGTGGTCTTTGCGGCAATAATGACCCTCTTAAAGTCTTTTTTTATCATTCCCTAAAAAGTGTATATGCCAAAGCCAAAAGCATAGAGAGTGGGGTAAATGCATGTTCCTTGTGCTCCTAATTGTTAAATAGGCAGCTAACTACTTACAATGTCCACCACATGATTCAGTATGACACAAGGAAAACCTGTTGTCAATGGGTTAAAAGAAAATTCTCCTTTGCTCACCTGTACTTCATATTATTTGAAAGCGATATAGAGAAAAATTGATGTTTAACCCAAAGCCGATGGGCATGGGATGTACATGCCATGCCCACCGTGAGTTTACTTTATTAATTTTTTTACACTTAAATGGTTACACTTGTACTAAGTCACCAATAAGCCAAATATGAGTACTGCTTGTCTTCCCTGTCTACCCTTTGCCTTGATTTTCAAAAATATTTTACGTTATCTTATAGGCATTATTTATAATGCCTATAACAAAATTAGTACCATCGATATTTATATCATTTGTAAAAAAAATAAATTCTTGCAAATTCAAGGAAATCAGGTAAGGTCACAAGGTCTACTAAATGATTCCTTTGTGGCTAAACACTTGTAGAGCCATCCATGTGCAGATACATTTCACAGAAATTAAAAAATAGTACAGAATTTTCCTAGCAACATTGACTAAAAGTGCCAAAACTGTCTGGGGACACTTTATTGAAATTAGGAATAAAAATTCTTCAAGAGTACAGGATCCTAAAGCTTTAATGCAACATTCATCAGGCAGACCCATGTTCTTACCTCATCATCTGCTGGGAGACTGATCATGTTTTCTCCCCGCTCTGCATCGGCCATTCCTGAGAGTCTCATTGATATGACCTCTGCGACGGAGGGGTTGGCCGGGTGGAGGTGCATCACGCGGAGCTTCAGCCCCGGCCCACCAACTTCCACCCATACCCGTCCGTCTGAGTCGACTCCCAAGTCTCCTGAAGCTACGCCGACTTTGTTGTGACTCCTGCATTTGAAAGAAGTGAAGTATGTAAGGGGGGATTCTGCCGAGGCTTGGTGTATTTTAGGTCAAAATGTTGAGATACTGTTTCAAAATTAGGATAGCCTATAGCTGCAAAACATGCACACTCTGTGGTGTGTGCATTTCACAGATTAAGTTAAATTATGCCAGATTTCGAAACTGCTGACTACACGTACTTTGGGAGTGC
>NC_061843.1:2117510-2125010 GCF_019202785.1 Penaeus chinensis | reverse complement strand
GCTTTCGACAACTTAGGATCAGTATCTGTAGGCATTGAAGTCACAGTAAAATATATATACAGTGTGATTTCGGAATGAGCGATCACATCTGTAAGAGATCGATTGAGATTCTCATTTTGTGACTTTGTTGATGCTTGTTGCTATTGTATTTTGTGTTGTCAAGTAGTCTTATTATTGCAGTTATATTTACATTTGATCATCATTATCATCTTGATGACGTTATTATTATTATCATAACCACCATTATTGATATTATCATTATTGTCATTATATTCATTATCATTATTATTAGTAGTAGTAGTGGTAAATTGGTATTATTATCATTATCACTATGACTATTATTATTATTCTTACTATTATTATTATTACTATTATTATTATTATCAATGTTATTATTACTATTGTTATTATTATTACTATTGATATTATTATTACTATTGTTATTATTGTTATTATTACTATTGTTATTATTGTTATTATTACTATTGTTATTATTGTTATTATTAATAGTGTTATTATTATTGTTATTATTATTATTATTATTATTATTATTATTATTATTATTATTATTATTATTCATTATTATTATTATTATTTTATTATTATTATTATCATCATCACTGTTATTATCATTATCAGTGTTATTAATTTTATCATTATCACTACTATTATCAATATTATTGTCATTATTGTCATTATTACTGTTATCGACATCACAATCATTATTATTATTCTATTATAATAATTGCTATTATTATTATTATTATTATTATTATTATCATTATTATTATTATTATCATTATTAAAATACGTACATGTGCTCACGCTCGTGTGCATGGATTCACACACACATCACATGCGTGCGGATTTGCACGGATTTAATAAAGTTGGGCACGCGCATACATACGCATACACATCATAATTGATATTATTATCATTATTTTTCATTATTATCATCGTTATTTTTCATGATTATTATCATTATTATTATTATCATTATTATCATTACCATCATTATTATTATCATCATTATCATCACCATCATTATTATTATCATCATTATCATCACCATCATTATTATTATCATCATCATTATTATTATCATTATTATTATTATATTTTTATTGATATCATTATTATTATCATTTTTATTGATATCAGTATTATCATTATTATTATTATCATTTTTATTGATATCATTATTATTATCATTATCATTATTATTGTTATCATTTTTATTGATATCATTATTATCATCATTGTTATTATCATTATTATTATCATCATTTGTATTGAAATCATTATTATTATCATTTTTATTTTTATTATTATTATCATTATCATTATTGTTATTATCATTATTACTACTAACATCGTTATTATATTTTTTATTATTGTGTTATCAGTATTAAAACAAATTGATGAAATGCAGCATTATCATCCTCATAATCATCAGTAATATAGTCATATTCCCCTTTGTTGCAATCTGCTTTATTGATGTTACTACAACCTAGATATTATTACAGAAGCAGACATAATCCCCTAAATGTAATGTTATTTGCTGTTCATGTGAATTCCATGAATGATAATTAGATAATAATGATGATGAAAGTAATGGTTATGATTGTAAAAACAATAACAAACCTAGTATCTTTTCTTAATAATAATCAAGATGTTATCATTGCTAATGTCTCTCTCCCTCCCTTCCTTTCTCTCTCTCTCTCTCTCTCTCTCTCTCTCTCTCTCTCTCTCTCTCTCTCTCTCTCTCTCTCTCTCTCTCTTTCGCTATCTCTATCTCTCTCTCTCTCTCTCTCTCTCTCTCTCTCTCTCTCTCTCTCTCTTTCTCTTTCTCTTTTATCATAACAACCTTGCAGGTGCTTCCGTAAATTCAAAAGATAACGCAATGCACTTTTTTCTGAACTGAAATATGGGATTGAAATACGGGACGGAGCGAAAGGATGAAAAATAAGTGAATTGATTGATGCCACGTCACAACATCTCGTGAGTGGGCATAAGAAAGAAAGTTTGGAGACAAGGGAATCCCATGACCCTTTTTTTTCTTTTCTAAAGATAGGTCATCTTCCCCCTGTGACCTCGGTTCGTCAGGTCTACCGCTAAGTATGTGACCTGTGCTTACTTATTTTAGTTTCCAGTTTTAGTGTAAAACTGTACATCTTTAACAAAAAGAAAAAACTTATATCCCTATACCTCTTCTAGTGCGAATCTTTATTTGTCGATTTTTCATATATATATAAGCACCATTTTTCATCCTAGCATAGCGTGAAAACAGTTTTCTCTCCGCAGAAATTCGGTCAACTTCCACCACATTGGGAGAATAAGACACTCAAAAAAAAAAAAAAAAAAAAAAAAAAAACTATTTCCTGCGAAGTCTTTTATCCAACAGATCTTCTAACGCAAATGTTCTTTTGTCTTGTCATGACCCTGCGCTTGTTTGTTGTTATACTTAGTTGCCGTGCGGGCGCATGTTTTGGTCAGCCGAGGCATTGCGTGTTATTCCCTCAGGCAAGGATGCCAGTTGGAGGGGGGGGTGGGGGGTCTGTTTGCCCCCCTCAAGGTGTAGCTATCCCCCCCCCCCCTCAATTTTCATTTTTATTATTATCATCATTATTATTATTGGGGTAAAAATGCCCTTGTGTTTGTGGCTAAATGACTGCCCTCTATATATTTCCTCAGTGGAGGAAATATATAGAGGTGGTAGTGATGATGATGGTGATGATGATGATGGTGGTGGTGGTGAGGATGATGGTGGTGATGATTGGTGATGATAGTGATGACGGTGGTGGTGATGATGCCGATGATGATGGTGGTGGCAATGATGGTAATGCTGATGGTGGTGGGGTGGTGATAATGATGATGATGGTAATGGTAGTGATGATGGTGGTGATGATGATGACGGTAATGATGGTGGTGGTGATGATGGTGACGATGATGATGATGGCGGTGGGGTGGTGATGATGATGATAGTGGTGGTGGTAAGGATGGTGGTGGCGATGATGGTGACGATGATGATGGTGGTGATGATGACGATGATGATGGTGGTGGTGGTGGTGATGGTGATGGTGACGATGATGACTGATGGTGAGGATATTGGTTGTGGTATATCAACCCTGTTCTGCGAATTGAAGCGACACTTCATATCCGTCTGCCTGGCAACGAGACAGGATATTTAAACACAAGTTATGGTAAATTAATACAATGTTTACCGCCATTAAGGTGACAATGAACGTTAACATTGCAACTAACACAATACTTACGATGGAATAAAACGAAGTTGAGGAAAAAAGTGCAAGTGTTATATGAATTTAAAAAAAAAAAATGCTTCGTTACATTCTTGTTCTTTGAAATGTCATGTCACGACTTTCATCTTACAAAATGCGACTTAAAAGATGAGATAAATCTGGCAACCACGCGACACGCCAGTGAATTGAAACCGTTTTCTATTGCAAAATAGACGTTTTATTATTATCATTGTTTTTTTATTTCAGTTATTATTATTATTATTATTATTATTACTATTATTACTATTATTACTATTTTTATTACTATTGGTCCTATTATTATTATTATTATTGAAGATGCACTCGGGATATTGGTGTTGATAGTCTCAAGGTAACAAGTTTGAATAATTTTGCTTGATTATCTCACAAGTGTCAGTTATTAAATTATTATCTTCACCGCCTGTCAGCATTCGCCACCAATTTGTCAATTGCATGTTTTTACCTCAATAAAAATGTGTCAAATTAGAAACAAGCTTCAAAAATAAAATCCTGAAAAAATGCATCTGTCTCATTCTCTTTCTCTCTCTCTCTCTCTCTCTCTCTCTCTCTCTCTCTCTCTCTCTCTCTCTCTCTCTCTCTCTCTCTCTCTCTCTCTCTCTCTCTCTCCCCCCGCTCTTCTCTTACAAACGTGGACAGGGATGCATAACATGAAGAAGAACTAAGAACGCCTGGAAACATTAAAAAAAGTAACTACGCAATTCCATTTTATTAGATAATCTCTAATAAATATATACACTGATTTATTCGTAAAAAAAAGGCTTCAGTCCTCTTCATCCGTTCTGAGTCTCTCCCTCCTTCTTCGTCAATACTTCTTTTTCATATCATATGCGCACGATACTCCTTCCACCTCTAATATGCTCTCCAATATCCGCACATTAGTGCCGTCGTACTGTTTGTCACAAATTTCTCTGGTCGCTGGCTTGGGCATTACTGCTTCCACAGTCCACACTAATATCTGAAACCGTGCATGAGATGTTGTTATTGGAGGCGTGAGTCATACATTTCCCACCATTACCGCAGACCATGCGAATGCGATCATGGAGCCTATACTTCGGATTAAGATGATCTGTGACTTACTTATTTACCATTATCATGTCTGTACTTGATTTGAATCTTGCAAATATGTTACTTGTGTTACAATTTTGTTTGAGGTCTTCTACCATGATAGACAGGTTATCATTAATTAGTAACTCCAATAAGTGCCGAAATCATGGCCCTAGCATCGCATTCGTATAATCTGCAGTAATAACGGTAACCCTGGCGTGAGTGCGTGATGGTGTTAAATCTCCATGATGGAATAAACATGATAATTCCTTCAGTGATGGTAATTAGGATAAAACATTCGGGTTACTGGGTAAAGCAAAGCTGCAAGTGGCTGACTAATGCAGTAGCAAATACTGACCATCTTTTTAACAGGAGCAACAGCAAATGTACTAACTGTGATGATAACCGCTATAAACTCCATATGCATGTGAAAATAAATTATTGACAAAAGCTCATAAGAAAAAGAATGTGAACCAAAACTGACAAAGTCACGAATACTTACACACACACACACACACACACACTCACACACACACACACACACACACACACACACATACTTATATATATATATATATATATATATATATATATATACACACACATACATATATATATACATATATATATATATATATACATACATACATATATATATATGTATGTATATATATATATATATATATATATATATATATATATAAGTATGCAAAAGGAAAAATGAATGGTCATACTTGAAATGCTTCTTGAACTTAAGATAATTTCGTAGGGCTACGCAAGTGCTGTCTCACCTTATTACACCTTTCGGCCTTAAGCTCCATCCTTTCTGGTGGGATGCCTAAACCCTTCAGGAGGCTCTCTTCCTGGAAGTCGTATGACCAATCTACGTTGGCACGAGGGCGCTGAAAGAGGAACGAACACTTATGAAAGGTAAAGCGGGGGACATGTTTTGAATATATATAATAGCAGGTCACGTTCAGGTGTCCTCAGTCTGTTCGTTTTGCTCGCGTGTTCTCTCTTCGTTGCACTTCTCTCTCGCTCTCTCTCTCTCTCTCTCTCTCTCTCTCTCTCTCTCTCTCTCTCTCTCTCTCTCTCTCTCTCTCTCTCTCTCTCTCTCTCTCTCTCTATCCCCCCCCCCTCTCTCTCTCTCTCTCTCTCTCTCTGTACTCTCTCTCTCTCTCTCTCTCTCTCTCTCTCTCTCTCTCTCTCTCTCTCTCTCTCTCTCTCTCTCTCTCTCTCTCTCTCTCTCTCTCTCTCTCTCTCTCTCTCTCTCTCTCTCTCTCTCTCTCTCTCTCTCTCTCTCTCTCTCTCTCTCTCTCTCTCTCTCTCTTCATCGCTAGTCTCTTTTTGGTTTTGTCTGTTTGTCTTAGATATTTGTTGATTAAAAACAATTAACATATCCGTCATATATCCAACATTATATTTGTATATGACAAACTACAAATTGTATTCTGATATTCAGATCCTAAACTGAATAATGCATTTTACCAGCCATACAACTTAAGCATTGAATTCTCTCGCTACTGGGTGGTTTGCCATAACAAATACCATGTAATTGACTCATAAAGTTACTGTATTTGTGGTCGATTCATAGCCGCAAACAGAACTGAATTAAATCCTTTTCCCCAGTTTTATTGCCCACATATATACTTTAGAGAGATGCTGTATCTCTCTTGATTGGCAAAATACGTCAATTATATATAACAATTTTACTGATATTGGGAGAGAGAGTAAACCGTTTTGTGGAACGCCAACATCCACTGGAAAAATGGCTAATCACTGACCAGGTATACTGTGATTGCGTTCTCCTTGTCCTCCCTCTTCCCTCTCTCCCTCTCCCTTATTCTTCCTTTTCATCCCTTCCTCTACCCTCTTTCCCTTCCCTTTCCTCTTCCCTCCTTCCTTCCATCTTCCTCTTCCCCTTTTCTTATCCTTCCTTCTCTCTCTATCTCCCCTTCCTCCCTAACTCTTCCCTCCCACTTCCAGTTACCGCCTTCTTCCTCCCTTACTTCTCCTTCTTCCTTTCATCTTCCTTCTTTCCTTCCCTCCCTCTTCCCTCTTCCCCCTTCCCCTCCCCTCTTCCTCTTCCCTCTTTATCTTCCTTTCCCTTCACTTTTACCTCATCCTCTCCCCTTTTCATCTCCCCTCTTTCCCTCCCCCTTCCTATTTCTTCTTTCCTTCCCGCTTCCCTTCCCTAACTTTTTGCTCCTTCCCTCCCAACGTCTCTTCCCTTCCCCTTCCTTCCCTCCCTCCCTCTTCCCCCCTTCTCCATCCCATCTTTCCGCCTCCTGTCCGGTCTTCCCTCCTACCCTCATCCCCCCCTTCCTCTTCCCTCCCTCCCCCCACCCTCCTTCCACCCTCCCCATCCCCTTTTCCCTTATCCCCCATCTACTTCCGTTCCACTTACCTCCCTCCCTCCCTCCCTTCTTCCTCTTCCCTCCCTTATCACCCTTTCCTCACCCCAATCCCTCCCACCATCTCTCCTTCCCCCTCTACTTTCGTTCCACTTCCCTCTAACCCCCCCCCCCCCCCGCTTCCTCTTCCGTCTAAACCCCCCACACCCCCCCTTCCTCTTCCCTCTAACCCCCCATCATCCCTCATCCTATCCCTCGCTCTCCCCCTCGTCCCTCCCTCCCACCCTCATCCCACCATCCCTCCTTCCCCTCTCTATCTCCTTTCCTCCGCACCTGTTGCAGTAGTTCCACTGAGAAGGCAAAGCCGGCCATTTCCACGGGGAACTTCCTTTCGGTCGCCAGGTCGTCGTACCAGCCGGAGAAGCGCCCTTTCTTCACCACGGGCGTCGACAGCTGGAGTCGAGTCGCGAAGCCGACGGGGAAGAGCGACACGCCCCTCGTCGAGCGAATCTGCGCAAGGGAAAGGGGGGTTAAAAAAAAGGGGGAAAAGCAATAAAAAAAATATATATTTTATTTGGATTGCATTATTCTTATTCTTGTTGATATTGTTATGTTTGTTGTTATTATCATTATTATCATTATTACTGGATTATCGTTGTTATTATCATATTTATTATTAACATTATTATTATTGTAGTTGTTACTGTTATCATCATAATTACCACTACTGTTTTATCATTATTACTATCATTACCCTTTTATCTTATTTTTATCATAATCCTTATTGTTTTAGTTATTTTATT
>NC_061843.1:2102510-2112510 GCF_019202785.1 Penaeus chinensis | reverse complement strand
TCTATACAATAAGCATCGATATCTTCACACTAATGCACAGCAATTATGTGATCGCGTGCATGAGTGTGCATATATCGATGCTCATGTTATAGATGAAGATTTAAAACGACAAAACATTTAGTAAAAGTAATATCGGCCAGTTGGTCTGAGACCCCTTTGGACGGGACGCACATACTTCATATATATGTTTTACGCCAGCATAGTATAGTTACTTTTGTTCCGATATCCCGTTGACCTTTACGGACTAGACCTGTCTTTTCGTTTATCACTAATACGTTTGTTGTTATTATAGAGACGTGGCTAAACCGTCTATCTCGGCTTGACGGCGAAATAAGTTCCTTAAGGCCCAGGATGATGTATCTTGTTCAAGGAGTATTTCTACCGTCGTATTTAATCCATTGAGGCCATGCTGATTTCAGTGTAGTCAAACTGTAAATACAGGCGTGATTAATTCGTTAAGGCTTAACATCAGCGGAAGACAATACTAGAGAGGATATTGTATACTAATAAGTTTAAATATTAATACCATTCTAGTGACATAAGTTATACAAGGCTGAGCCTCGCCCGGGCTTTGCCCATGAAGGAAGCCAGGCCTGTGTCGACTAATGCCAACTCGCTAACGTGTGTCAGCTGGTGCTGACTTGGTTGAGCTCAGTCCTATCCCGCCGTGGTGCCCAGCCACAGTAGTAACCTCGGGCGACAATTGCAACTTCTCGCGACTGGGCGGGGCCGACCCCTCGGATGAGAGGCCGATACGTTACCACTGTATTAACCCGGAGGCTAAATTATTTTTTCAATGATGAACTAAAGGGGGGGGGGGGGCGGGAGGATTCCCTCCTTAGTTCAAGGATAGGAATGGAAGCTAAGCTTAGCTAGCTACCTAGAAATTGAAAAGAGACTGAGTGATAAAGTAGGGGGGCGAGACCTCTTACTTGGTGTTTTCTTTGTCATCACTGGTTGGAAGCCGCGGCTTACTTTTTAGAAATGGAGACAGGTAGGTTTCGTAGGAGACACCTTGTTTTCGCCTGCAAGGGATTATAGCAGGCATTGACCCACTATGATAGCCTATTGCAGGTGAGACCCTCGCCTGCCTCCCTCCCAGGTCCTAGGAACTGAGAGCAAGGCTCAGTGTGTCATTCTTTTGTTTAGTTGAACGAGAATAATGGTGAAACTAACAGAAGGGACAAAAGACATGTAAAATAGAGAATAGTAGTTTATTTCCCGATTACGTAGTCGACAGAAGACTTTTTTTACAATAATATGCCTTTTAAACACTTAATACCGGGGAATTTAAATTGTCTAGCATTTTCTTTGTTTCCATGCATCATCGTTATCTTGAATCAAATATAAGCTGACTGTAAATTGAGTTGACAGACGACAAACAACAATATTTTGGTGGCTGCTCATATTCACGACCGAGCATTGCAGCGTGAAAGACACTAGTACATTATTAGTTTCATTCTATGAAAAGATAAGCATTTATTACGATATCATAGATTTCTTGGATTTGTTTTACTATAAACTTTTTTTGATGCCAAATATCAAAATAAGAATCTTCCGTATGTATGTCAATTTACTTTCCCATGAAATTGTGATTTTTTACCTGATGCTTCCGAAAAAAAAAAATGTATATAACAAGTCATATGTGAGATTTCATTAACGCAATGTTAGAAATGTAGGAAATAATAATGTTATCCTTGTTTTTTGCCTGGAGAGGATTGCTGTCGGTCGCCGATGGATCTGTTGGGGGGGGGGGGGGGAGAAGAGACGGAAAACGAGTAAAGAGAAGACAGAAAAGAATAAAAGGCATAGGAGTAGAGTTAAGAATTGGATCCTTGAATGTTGGTATCATTATCGGCCGTGTTATTAAAATACTAGTGCGTGTATCATTAAACTGATCGGGCAAGCCCCTTACCGCGGGACTTCTACGGGACTGTTGGTACGCCTGATGCATCCCGCAGTTGGTATGCCTAATGATAGCTTATTTACGATCAACAGGCAAATTTATAGTAATTTTGGGGGGAGGGTCAAAGTCGACTACTGGAATGTCAACTGTCATATTCACAATCGCTCTCAAAACCTTTGATCGTTCAGGGAAAGTTCAGAGTTACCAACATACCCATATACTACATTTCATTATTAATACATCAGACAGGATTACATAAATTTTATTTTCAGACTCGGGATAATTCTCTTGCTCAGTGTTTTGATTTATTTAGCCTTAATCTAATTGAATGATGCTGATTTTATTATTCATAAAGGCTGGATAGATGTCGAATTTCGCCGCCAGCAGATGATAACACACATGCGCGCGCGCGCATCTATATAGATAGATAGAAATGTGTATTTATACGCATATATTGTAAAAACCTATATACATGTGTATGTATATACATAGGCCTACATACAGGAAGGCATGCGCGTCCACTTACATGAAACTGCGTTTCTTAAATGTTTTATTAATTTAAACTTTCATCTATTATACAGGCATCGATATAATCACATGCCAATAAGAACCCTATACTGTATCTTAAATAGAATTTAAAAATAATATTGACATCATGCTCAGATGAATATATTTGAAATTATCAATTTGGAATGCTTTGTGCGATATGCCCTTAGCCGTCCCTTATTTGTTCCAGGGCTATGCGGGGGCACCGCGGGGCGAATAACATCCGCAAAACATAATATGGCAAAGTACGGGAGGAGCTGGTTCTGGGGAAAGCTCTCCCCGCGGGGACGTTTAACAATACAGCCGTAAGTGACAAGGAAGTAAGGCGAAACTGCTAGCAGGAGGCTTCAAGTTATATTCGGTCATGGCAAGCACGGGAGGAGAAATGGCGTGGGTGTAGCGGTGAAGGAAAAGTACATTAATAGCGTAGTGGAGGTTAAAAGGGTATCTGACAGAATAATGACAATGAAGTTGGGTACTGAGGTAGTGCTACTGAATGTGATCAGTGCTTATGCCCCACAAGGAGGATGTGAGTTGGAGAAGGAAGAATTCTGGAGCTAAGTAGAGGATGTAGTTCAGAACATACTAGCAGTAGAAAGAATAGTTAAGGGAGGGGACTGCAATGGCCATGTTGGAGAAGGAAATAATGGAGATGAGCATGTGACGGGCAAGTATGGAGTGGCAGATAGAAACCTGGAAGGATAGATAGTTGTCGACTTTGCTAAACGGATGGAAATGGCGGTAGGCAGGAACGACGGGAGGCTTTGGAGTGAAAATAGGTTTTCAACAAGGATCGGCTCTGAGCCCTTTCTTGTTTGCTTTAGTGATGTATAGACTGACTGAAAGGATACAGAAAGAGTCCCCGTGGACTATGGTGCATGCAGATGACATGGTGTTATGCTGCAGGAGACGGGAAGAAGCTGAGACACAGTTGGAGGGATGCTTTGGAGAGGAAGGGTATGAAAGTGAGTAGGGCCATAAATACTTGTGCCTCAGTAGTGATGGCGAGGATACGATTAGGTTGCAAAGAGTATGGGTAGCAGGAATTGACGAGTTTAAGTATTTGGGTTCGACTGTCCAGAGAAATTGAGATTATGGAAGAAAAGTAAAGAGAAGAGTGCAAGCTGGATTGTATGGATGGAGAAAGGTCGAGTGATATACGATGGAAGGGACTCCGCAAAGAAAGGTCTTCAAGACTGTGATGAGGGTGACCATGCTGTATGGCATGGATGACGTTCCCACTGACAAAAACAAACAAACAAGAAAACGAGCTGGAAGTCTCTGAAATGAAAATGCTGCATTTCTCGTTAGGGGTGACGGAAAATGGACAAAACGAAAAAGGAATACATCAGAGGGACAATGCATGTGCGTAGATTTGGTGACAAGGTTAGAGAGGCAAGACTGAGGTCGCTTGGGCACGTCAAGCGAAGGGACAAGGAATACGTGGGGAAGAGGGAGGTCGAAGAGAAAGTTCTTGGACGCAGTCAAGATAGAACGCAGGGGAGAAGGAAATAATAATAATAATTATTATTATTGTTGTTATTGTTGTTATTGTTGCTATGATTATTATTATTGATATTGCTATCATTATGATTATGATTATTATGATGACAATTATTATTATTATTATTATTATTATTATTATTATTATTATTATTATTATTATTATTATTATTATTATCATCATTATCATTATTATTATCATTATTATTATTATTATTATAATTATTATTATTATTATTATTATCTTTATTATAATTATTATTATTATTATTATTAATATATCATCATTCTTATCAATATCATTATTATTATCATTATAATTATTATTATTATCATTATAATTATTATGATTATTATTATTATTATTATTATCATTATCATTATCATTATCATTATTATCATTATCATTATCATTATCATTATTATCATTATCATTATTATTATTTTTATCATTATCATTATTATAAATATCATTATCATTATTATCATTACATTATCATTACTATTATCATTATCATTATTATTATTAACATTTTAATTATTATTATTATAATTATTATTATTATCATTATCATCATTATTATTATCATTATCATCATTATCATTATCATTATCATTATCATTATTATCATTGTTATTATCATTGTTATTATTTTCATCATTATCATTATTATTATTATCATTACTAATATTATCATTATTGTTATTATTATTATTATTATTATTATCATTATCATTATCATTATCATTATCATTATTATTATTATTATTATTATTATTATTATTATTATTATTATCATTATCATTATCATTATTATTATTATTATTATTATTATTATTATTATTATTATTATCATTATTATCATTATTATAATTATCATTGTTATCACCATTATTTTTACTATTATTATTATCATCATTATTGTTGTTGCTGGACTTTTGCTATCATTACTATTATCAGTATTGTCATTACTATCGTTATTGCTGTTTTTATTATATATCTATTATCATCACCATCATCATAGTCATAATCATCATCATCATCTTCATTATCATTATTACTATGATTATCATTATCATGGTTATAAACATTATTCTTATTATCATTATTATTGCCCTTATTATCATTATTATTATTATAAGTATTATTATTATCATTATTATTATTATTATTGTATTTGTTGTTGTTATTATCATTATCATAATTATCATCAGCATTGTTACTATCATTATAATCATTGTTATGGTCATTATCACCATTTTTATTATCATTATCATCATTGTTATTATCATTATCATAACTATTATCATCATTGTTATTATCATTATCATAACTATTATCATCATTGATATTATCATTATCATCACTATTATCAATGTTATTATTGTTGTTATCGTTATCGCTGTTAGTATTATCATTAACAATTATTATTATTACTGTTGTTATTATGATCATTGTTATTATTTTGTTATTATTTTATTGTTATTATTATTATAACTGCCATTATTATGATTATCATTATAATTATCATTATCATCATTACTATTATTATATTGTTGTTGTTTTTATTATTATTATGATTTTAATTTTTGTTATTATTATTAATATAATAATAATAATAATTATTATTATTAATATAATAATAATAATTATTATTATCATTACTATAATCATCATCATCATCAGTTTACGGATTGGAAAATGCGAGAAAATACACACGGAGCAACAATCACACACACACACACACACACACACACACACACACACACACACAACACACAACACACAACACACACACACACACACACACACACACACACACACACACACACACACACACACACACACAGACTTTCCTGTGTTCAATGGTTCAGTGGGCTAAGGTGCCCGATTACTGATCTAATGTTCGGGAGTTCAAAACCTGCTGTAGATAGTAACTAGGTCCCCAGGATAGGGCCTACGCGCCCTATCCTGGTAACTAGGAGAACTAGAACCACAGCGCGTCTTTGGTCCAAATCCTGGATTTCTTTCTCAAGGCCATTGGGGAGTTACAGTCTGCAGTCACCCTTACAGCCCTTTGGAGCCATTTTCGACGCTAAGGGCCCGGGGGAGAGGACCTGAATGGAACCAAGAGGAAGGCTGGCCAGTCGAAGCTCTTGGCCCAGGCTGAGTCTGGCTAAAGGGAGATGTGAACCTAGTCTGTGATGCACTAGCGGGGGCTAAGGAAAGGGAAATGGCGTTAGTGTACTTACAGCGAAGCTCGAATATTAATTTAACGAGGGCAGCGGCGCGAGGGACTTACCTGTCCAGCAGGCGGGATGGCATATCATGGGCTCTGCGTAGCCTGGCAAGTGCAGGGGAAAACGCAGCGTTCGTGCGCCCCTCTGCTCTTGAAGAATTGGTGGCGAGTTGATAACGGAGGTCGCGCGTTACGCATCACTCGCCGTGTGGGTTATGGAGGTAAAGTTCAGACTGACGAAAGCGCTGTCGAGAAGAGGTCATTTCTGCCGGGCTCCCTTGCCTTCGTCAGAGTCACGTGACCGCCATCCGCCAATCCACTGTTCGCTCGGAGACCTTGGACCAAGCGTGCGTGCGGATGCCTTCAAAGCGGACTTTTGTGATGTGTGTGCACTTTTGTGTGTATTTGTACAGGATACGTATGTGTGCATTCATGGTATATCTGCGTGCGTTCATGGTGTGAGGTTGTCTGTGTGTCAGCATATGGTCTGTGGGAATTTAACATCGGTTATCACGCAGGAAATGTTATTGTAACAGCTTCACAATTCGGTCTACTACCTATCTATCTCTTGATATACATACATACATACACATGTATATATATGTGTATATATATATATGTATATATATACATACATATATATCCATACATACATATATATGATAGATAGATAAATATATTTGTACATATATATGTATATGTATATGTATCTATATATACATATATATACACACATAAATATATGTGTGTGTGTGTGTGTGTGTGTGTGTGTGTGTGTGTGTGTGTGTGTGTGTGTGTGTGTGTGCATATATATGTACATATATATATATATATATAAATATATATATATGCATGTATATACATGCATATATATATATACTTATATGTATACATATATATACATATATAGATATATATGTATACATATATACATATATATATGCATATATATATATACTTAAATGTATACATATATATACATATATATATATACTTATATGTATACATATATACATATATATGCATATATATATACTTATATGTATACATATATATACATATATATATATGTATACATATGTACATATATATGCATATATATATGTATATGTATATATATATATATATATATATATTTGACGAGATTAGACAGAACGTTAATATCACAAATTACTATACATATACATACATACATATACATATGTATATATATACATATATGCATATATGTATTTGCTATTATCATACATATACAGCTGCTAATAATGGAATAACTTTCACCGGTGCCTGACATTTTTTACACTGCGTTTTTTACACTAATATGATAGGAAATAAAATAACAACAGCCTTTAGAATGTGCACAGACACTCGGACAATCACATTTCAGACGAAAGAACGGAATTCAAAGTTATTGAATATCAACTCGTCTAACTTAAAAAAAATTCAGCGAAAGTATCTCTCGTACACAACGCGGAATTAACAAGGACATGCAGTGACGTCACGCCGGGACAGGTTCGAGCATGGCCTCAGGTGTTCGCGTCTCGCCTTCTTTACGGGATGCGCGGACAACGTCTCCTGAAGCAAGGCCTGGCCATTTCAAGAGCTTAGGAGATACTGACGGGATGCCTGTAGAAATAGTAGTAGCAACAGTAGCATTGGTAGTGGTAGTAATAATAGTAGTAGGGGTTAGAGTAGTAGTAATAATAGTAGTAGTAGTTAGAGTAGTAGTAATGGTAGTAGTAGTAGTAGTAATAGTAGTAGTAGTAGTTGTTGTTGTTGTAGTAGTAGTAATAATAACAGTAGCAGCAGCAGCAGCAGCAGGATTAGTAATAATACTAGTAGTAGTAAAATACCAGTAGTAGTTGTTGTTGTTGTAGTGGTGGTAGTAGTAGTAATAATAATAGTAGTAGCAGTAATAGTAGTAGTAGTTATGGTAATAGTAGTAATAGTAATATAAGTAGCTTTGATAATACTAGTAGTAGTAGTGGTAGCTTTAGTAGTAGTAATAGTAGTAGTAGCAGTAGTAGTGGTAACAGAAGTAGTAGTAGTAGTAATAATAGAAGTAATACTAGTGATAGTGGCAATAGTAGTAGTAGCAGTAGTAGTTGTAATAGTAGTAGTAGTAGCAGTAGTAGTAGTAATAGCAGTAGTTGTAGCAGTAGTAGTAGTAATAGTAGTAGTGGTAATAGAAGTAGTAGTAGTAATATAAGTAATACTAGTAATAGTAGCAATAGTATTAGTAGTAATAGTAGTAGTGGTAGCAGTAGTAGTAGTAATAGTAGTAGTAGTAATAGCAGTAGTGGCAGAATGTGTGTACGGGTATCCTTGTTTATGCATGAACGGCTGTCCTTTATCTGAAAAATGCACTGTAATATTCTGCTGCATATGTGTCTACCTGTACATCCATATCACATTAAAATCCCAGGAAGGAGGGGGGGGGGCGACGCGTGTGACCAAAGAGCTATAGGGATGCTTGGTGTGGAGGGTAATGTTAGCGATCGTTATATTTACCGTGACTTGAATCAAAACTCCCTTGAAATGTGATGAGATTTCACATGTTTGCGTCAGTTTTTCCTTGTTGATCAGTGCGAATGTGTTTTAGAGTCGAATTTTATTGCGACTTTCGACGGCTTTACGTCAATATCGAAAGTTGAGGGTAATCAAAGATAAATCATATAAATGGTGAATCAAAATCGAATGAAAAAAAAGTATTGGGTTTGTAGTTTATTCGGTAATATACTTGATGATAAGCAATGCAGAAACAATGACAGGTTCTAATATTCAGACCAGGTCATTTGTGAGCATTGTAATTCAAGAGTTGCGGTAAGGATTAGGACACAGACGCGATTCCGCAGTGTTGAAGTTAATCCCCTGCAGCAGTGAGGTGATTACAGGTGTGTTGTAATCCCGGGGTTGTGTGATCAGTTTCGTATTCCTGAAAAATCATCAAAAGCTAATTACATCTTTGGATGCGGTTTAATTAGCTTGGTATATAGGACTGATTGGCAGATGCAAAATTAAACACGGTTGTAAGTGAAAGTCAGATTAATGGCTAAGGTCATGGTTTGAGGGTAGTAGTAACGGTGAACACAGGTCACGAAAGGCTGAAATTCATTCAGACTGCGGGGTCTGCCCGAGCCCAGCATCCCGGAGTGTGTGTGTGTGTATGTGTATATATATGTATGTGTGTGTGTGTGTGTGTGTATATATATGTATGTGTGTGTGTGCGTATGTGTATATATGTGTGTGTGTGTGTGTGTAATTGTGAAAACTGTCATCAAGTTCCAAACTCTCAGTCCCAAGAACCATAATCCGTCGATCCCAGAGCGGGGCAAGGTGACAGGCAGGGGAGCAGACATATGTCCGATCTCCTCAGCCACTTGGTTGCTGTGCCTGTTGTTTCATGGCGCTGCTCTAGCATTGTGCTTTTGGAGGTCTGAAAGGCAGGTTCAGAGCCTTGGAATATCTCATCCAGGTTACTCAGTCTGGTTAAGCAAGGATTGGTTTGGGTGATCTCTAAGGTTTGGGGTTTTAAGTTAAGGTCAGATTAAACACCAAAAGAAATAATGAAAAAAAGGATGATAAAGCTATTTCTTAAAAATAAAATCAAGGAACGATTAAAACTAAGCTCTAATTTGGACGAAAAATTAAGGAATTTAAGTCTTTGGTGCTTCCAACCCAAAAAAAAAGATAACCAAACTTACAATATGATAATATCTGCCTGATTCTAATCGTAATGGAGTCTGCCTCTTTCCTTCCCCGCCGGCTACGTCTCCTGACGCGTCCCCTGCCTCGGAGCAAGGTC
>NC_061843.1:2087510-2092510 GCF_019202785.1 Penaeus chinensis | reverse complement strand
TAGACAGATAGATTAATAGATAGATGGACTAATAGACAGATGGATTAATAGATAGGTAAATAGATAGATAGATAGATCAAGAGATAGAGAGGTAAATAGATAGAGAGGTAAATAGATAGAGAGGTAAATAGATAA
Organism: Penaeus chinensis; assembly: GCF_019202785.1. Lineage (NCBI taxonomy): Eukaryota > Metazoa > Arthropoda > Malacostraca > Decapoda > Penaeidae > Penaeus > Penaeus chinensis. Next base: position 2,092,375 of record NC_061843.1, on the reverse strand, counting down.
ATTAATAGATAGATGGATAGATAGATCGATAGATTAATAGATAGATAGATAGATAGATAGATAGATAGATAGATTAACTGATATACAGATCGATCAATAAATATATAGACAGATTAATAGATAGATAGATAGCTCGATAAAGAGAGAGGCAGGGAAGTGCGGAAGTGGGTAAGGAAATAGGTAGGTAGGTAGGTTGCGAAATTGGTGAGTGGGCAGATTGAAGGGTAGGTAAGTAATAAATAAATACATGGGGAGGCATATTGATAGGTAGCTAAATAGATTGGTAGATGGGGTGAAAGGCAGCTAGATAGATAGGAAGATAGAGAGATTAATGGACAGATGGCCAGATCTTATAAAGGCAAATATATACGTAGATTGCTAAATGTAAGTGAATATATATATGTATGTTTGTGTGTGTATGTGTGTGTGTGTGTGTGTGTGTGTGTGTGTGTGTGTGTGTGTGCATATGTATGTACGTATGCACGTATATAAAGTACCTCTAAACGTTGAACTTTAAACATCACACACGCACGCACGCACGCACGTACGCACGCACGCACGCACGCACGCACGCACGCACGCACGCACGCACGCACGCACGCACACACACACACACACACACACTCACACACACACACATGCACATACACAACCACATACACATATATCTATGTGTGTAATGTATATATATATATATATATATATATATATATATATATATAAGCACACGCATAAATTATATATCGTAATCGGACATAAGACACAACGGACAAAATCCGTAGACCCTCAGTAATACATCAGCTAGGAGTGTCGTCAGCTACCTGTCCTTTTCGGGGACTGTGAATGCAAAGAAGAAAGCTAGTGATAGAAGAAAGCTAACGGCATGTTTAAATGCGAATGATATTTGTAGGTCGAGGAGAAAAGAATATGCTGAGATTTATTGCTCATGTAAGTAAGATTAGGGAAGAAGTATAGTATTCGGCCGCAGTTTGAAGCAGCAGTATAGTATAGTATGTAATAACTTTGTGTACATTATTCACATTAATTTAACAACTACTTTCTCTACAGTATTTCTATATCTATTTACCTCCTCCAGTAGGGATAGAAACTTTCGCATTATAGAATAATCTAACACATCTTGTCGCCTTATACAGGATGCTGTATGTAGTGCGTCTGTATTTTGGTAAGTATGCACGTCCCGCCTTTGCTAGATTTTTCCCTTCCACTATCACTTCGTTTAATCAACCTCCGAACACATCTGCCGAGGCAGCAGGTGGTCTCCAAATTAGGCCGAACTTTTTAATGCTATTGCTGAACTCATTACCCTTTCAGTTAACAGGTGTTATGTTAATGTAACAGTTAACTCGCGACATTATGAAATGTACCTGCTTCTACGTTATTCGTTTTCTTCTTTTCTTTCTTTGTGCCTTTCTCTCCCTCTCTTTATTTCTCCCTCTCTCTCACTATCCAAACACACACACTCACTCACACACACACACACACACACACACACACACACACACACACACACACACACACACACACACACACACACACACACACACACGTGCAGATGTATACACGCAAGTACATACACACACACGTGCTGATGTATACACGCGAGTACATACACACACAGTTGCTGACCTCCCCAACTGCAGACGAACCATCTACGTGGTGACGGGAACCTACCAGCGGTCCAATCAGATACCAGAGATGACCCAGCTGGCTCAGACCTTGATGCTCGTGCCAGACGTGCACTGGATCGTGGCCGAGGACACCCGCGTGGATAACGAGAGGCTCATCCAATACCTCCTGTCCACGGGTATTTCATTCACGTATCTGAAAAGTGAGTCTTTGTTGCGGGGAAGTTCGAGTTGTGTGTAAGTGTGAGGTGATGATGACGATGAAGATGATGATAATGTTAATTGTGTAAAAAATAACGATGGTAATAATGTTAAGTATAACAAATATATTAATAATAGTAATGGTGATAACAATAACAATGATTACTTTAACAAGTATACCAACAAGAATAATAACAATAATAATAAATGACAGTACTACTACTAATTATTATCATTATCATTATTATTATTATTAATAATAATAACGATGGTAATGGTGATAATGATAATAGCAATAATATTGATGACAGTCATGGTGATGATGACAATGATAATAGTAGTAATTGTAATAAGAGTAACTATGATAGTAGTAATAAAAATACCGATGATAATTATAATAGTAATAAAGATAAAGATAATATTAGTGATCATAATAAACAAAAATAGTAATATTAATGGTAATAATAATGATAATAGGAATAACAATAATAAAATATTGATCATAATGATAGTAACAGCAATGGCCATGGTTGTACCAGTAATGATTATTACAATAATATTAGTTCCAAATAAAGATGTCGATATTAATAATGACAGTCCCACTCTATCTGCTTCCCTGCTACCCTCACTCCATCCTTTATTCCCTTCTTCTCTCTCCCCCACCCATTCCTACCCCTTCCAGCTCCCATGCCCCGCCAACTCCTGAAATGGCGACATCCTCCCAAAGGCGTCCCCAACCGCCGCGCCGCCCTCGCCTGGATCCGCAAGAACGCCAAGACGGGCGTCGTCTACTTCGCTGACGACGATAATACTTATGACTACAGGCTGTTCGAAGAGGTGACTGAGAAGGGGAAGATAGATAAAGAGAGAGAGAGAGAGAGAGAGAGAGAGAGAGAGAGAGAGAGAGAGAGAGAGAGAGAGAGAGAGAGAGAGAGAGAGAGAGAGAGATGGAGAGAGAGAGAGAGAGAGAAGTCTCTTTTGATTATTTAGTCCTTTTATTTAATATGGTAGCATGACAGACGGGCTGAGATGGTTGCTAAGTGTCTCGAGTGTTTTTTATATGAATCCTATCTAATAACTGCCGACGGCTTCTATACAAGTATAAAACAAAAGGGAAACCCAAATTAACGCGGGAAATGAAAAGCTCGTGGCCCAGCTCGGTTTGTGCATCCCCTGCTCGTGCTTGGCAGAGACGTAAGCAGGACGGAAGCAAGTCCAGTTACGTTGAACTTGACTGACACTGTCCTGGTGTGTGTGCGTGTATAGATGAAAGTGGATTATCAGTAATACCTGTGAAAGATTATATTTTTTTTTTTTTTTTTTTTTTTTTTTTTTTTTGGCCGAGTATGGAATACAAAAGTTATATAGCAAGTAACTTACGTACGTAAATATCAATAATGGTTCTAGTCCAAAACTGCCAGGGTAACACGTTGCGGTTAATATCAGGGTACAGGAGGTGCCGCGGTTAAACGGGGCATTAAGAAAATATGCATTTACAATAAGGTCATTGGGGAAATATGTATATGAATGGAATACGTGGCATGAGCTTTACAGACAGAGAGAGGGAGGAATGGGGGGAAGATGGAGGGACATTGTCCCTGGAACAATGGTGGGGGGGGGGGGGGGGAGGAAATGGCAATTACCAACCGTATACTTCTGATTTAGTTATTATCATCATTATCACTAGTGCTATTGTAGTAATAGTAGTAGTAGTAGTATCATTAATATTATCACTTCCATCATCCCTATTGTTTTAATGTAATATAATTACATATACAACCCTTCAACAAAGTTTTTTCCCCTGTCTGTTTGTACTTTACGTTTATCACATTTGAGTAATGTATGTTTTTTTTTTTTTTTTTTTTTTTTTTTTTTTTTTTTTTTTTTTTTTAATCTCCTGGCACTGTCCGTCCCTTTATATGTTTGGTATCATATTACAGTATTGTGGGTTCTCGGGTAATTGGATGAGACGGTGTGAGGATGGGGGTGGGGGGGGGGGCGGTAAAGTGGGAAGGGAGGAGGAATTTAAGGAAGATTTAGGGGATGAGAAAGAGTGGCAGTACGGGAAAGGGAATAGTAGGGAAAGAAGGAAAGAAAGGTACGGAAAAAAGGGTAGAGAAAAAGAAAGGGGGGGGGGGAGCAGCAGAAAAAATCGTGTGGAGAATAATTAGTTATTTAAGCGGCATAGTATGACCCTCAGAACATCTGTTTTCGAAAGCAGGAGAATTAACTAGTGATCGATGAAGTCGCCTGAAGGGAGAAAATGAAAATGAGATCTTGTTTCTGAACAGTTATCCCAAGAACAAATTTTACTATGGCTGATTTAGATATATTCTCCGCACCCGCAGTTTACCCCCTGATTTCTGATGATTTGCCTTAAAGTCCTCAGTCATATTTTGATGTTAACGTGAGAACATTTAAGAATTTGATATGAAAATATGGCAAGAACGGGAACCTTTTTTTTTCCAATATGGAGGTGTGAGATAACCGTAGTTTAATTAGGTCGTCTATTTATTAATGTCCTTTTCTTAACATAAATGCCACATCGATTTCAAAAGAAAGTTAAACAGAAGGGAGATGATACGATGGCTGGATGAAAAATATGCTGTACGGTTATCCCCTTGAGGAAGGGAAACTATCTCAAGAGAGATCTTTAAAGTGGATTATTATCCTACTCTGGTATTTCGGAGTACTCGGCTAAGTCTCTTGTTTACTGTCTGTAAATTGATTCACAGAACTGACTGAAGCAAATTATCTAATATTACTGCTTAGTGAATAGGGACGTGTGAATAGGGTGTGTCCAGAAATACTACACTCAGATACTAAGCCCAGAACCATTTGACTGTTAAGTCGGGTATTCTAGTAGACACAAGGAGAAACAAAATACTGTAAGCTGTTGTGTTTATAAACTTGTTCCTTCCCCGTGGGCTATGTAACGGAAGTACATCAATTATGCGATACTGAACATCATTATATTGATTCAAAATGTGCCAATATTTAATGTATAGAGTATAAATG
>NC_061843.1:2077510-2082510 GCF_019202785.1 Penaeus chinensis | reverse complement strand
TCCGTCATGAAGTAGCCCGTAAAAGCGTCCTCGATGGGAAGCACCATTGTTTACTGTTATGAACGCTGAACTGAGACGATGGTTCTGTCCGAAGGAGCACTGAATGTAGTGTGACCAATCTCCCTCTGTAGCTGACCATACTTCGGCGATCCTGTCTAGGGATCCTAGAACAGAATAGACTAGTGTGACCTAGAGTAGCTTTAGGTAAATTAGGATAGGGCGGGGAATGTACAATGGGACAAGTGCGTCGGGTAGCTAACGAATGTGTGCTTATTCCACAAAGAATGTTAATTTAACACAGCATCACGCGAGGCACTTCACTTAGTACTAACCGAACTCCCGTATACACATCAAACATGTTCGCAGATATGGGCGTGGCATACGAAATCAGTGAAACCAATGCCCGCAGCCAGGGACCTGTGTGACGGTCGCTACGACGGTACAAATCTGCGGTTTCTCGAGAGGGAGATGGAGCTGGAAGGGACAGCGTGCCAACCTAAGAGCCAGACGCAGGAGGAGGGACAGGAGAGGCTGGAGGTCGCGAAACTCGTGGGTGAAGAACCAACGGAAAAATTCGGAATGGATTATGAGAACTGAAATCTTTGAAAAAGGGGCGCGCTTTATGTATTCACTGATTGTTATCATTCAGTACTCGTTTCCCTTGAGATGACCGCCGCCGTGGGACAGCGGTAACTTACACTGAAGGGGACCAAGAGGATCCCCAAAGTCTCCAAGGCCGAGATTAAGGAAAGTCCTTTGAAAGAGAACCTTGTCTCCGAGGGAGTTCGAGATGTACAACTGAATCGTTGTTGGTTTGTTTTGAAACTGTATATAATTACCTATTTTGGAGAGATGCGTGTGGGCGTTGTGTGTATTATGCACACAATGCCGATTTTAGAGTTTTTGGTTCTTATATATTGTGCATTCTTATTCACCTATGTAAAAGCACAGAGAGAGAGAGAGAGAGAGAGAGAGAGAGATAGAGAGAGAGAGAGAGAGAGAGAGAGAGAGATTTGATATTCATTGTCTTGGTCCTAATTCAGAAGGAGACTGGATTCAAAGAAACATTTATAGAAAATTATGATAAACATTATGTATTGTATTTTTTCTAATTGTATGAAATAAACTCTATAACTGTAACCAAACTATTATTTTGTTCCGATAAAAAATGGCTACGAAAGAATACAGAATTCCTGTAGTTATATATATATATATACAAACAAAAAAAATACTCAAAATAATTGAAAAGATAAAACTTAAACAGTTGTGTTGTCCTGGTAAAAGATCTGCACAGCATTTCCGTCATATATTATGATCTATTAATTGATGTAATTCGGTTATTTACAGATGGATCCTTCTAACATATTTCTAAGGATGTAATGCACTGTTTTATATATATATATATATATATATATATATATATATACCCTAATCTGTTGCTTTTAATTAAGAAAGACAACAATACTATATCATCCCCTTCTAAAAACGGCCGGGCAGATGAGGATTACGCCAAGACAAAGAAAACGGAGTAACAACTACATCTCTCACGATGAAAGGTAAACATAGAAAATGCTTGAGCGACTTTTTCATAGAAAAAAAAGAAAAAAGTACAGAGTGGTTCGAGCTTCGGGCAAGTTCGAGTTGAAAGATGTATTCACTACATCGTTATTCAGGCAAATAACGATGTAGTGAATGCAACCCAATGTATGAGTGACGCAGTAAACCTGGGGGTTAGTAAATTGCTAAACGCTGACTAACAGGCCAGCACAGGAGTTGCACCAGTATCGCCTAAGCTTTTGTAATAATTAGACTACGCCAACCAGCCGAGGCGAGAGCACCCGAGGGCATGCTCAGTGTTGGCTCGGCGTAACTTTATTGCTTATCTTGTTAGTTCCGCGTTGTGGACGAGAGATATTTTCGCTGAACGTAAAATTTGCTGTGTTAAAGAGAATCACAGCGGTCGAATATCGTTGAATTGGATCCTTCCATTGAAAATGTAGTTGTCCGAGTTTTTAATATGCGTTTGTAAAGTCTCATTTTTTTCTGCATCATATTAATAGTTCAAAGCAGTAGAAGTAATGTCAATGATAATTATTTAATCTTTAGTAGTTACATCAACCTAAAGATAGTAAACAGTGATAATAATAGTTACAAAACTAATGATAACATTGATTATACCAAACAAGTTAACGATGAGGGTTAACGCAATGCTGATTTAATAGCTAATAAACGGCAAGAGCAGTAGCAACGTTGATGTTGATAATAGAGGAAGTAATGGCAAGGACGATAATGGTAATGGCAGCAGTTATGTGACAATGTTTATACCGTACCTTTAATGCTGAGAGAGTCGAGAGAAAGAGAAAGAGAGAGAGAGAGAGCTGAGTCGTGTTGGCAAGGTGTGTATATATATATAAATTTATATGCGCACGCGCGCGCGCGCGCGTGTGTGTATAGAAATGCATATATGGGAATGAATGTATGTATGTGTTTCAATCATGAACACGTTACAACAATATTTCCAGCATAACTGTACGAAATTCGGTTAAAAATATCATGATTCATTAAGATTAACATATCACGCACACACACACGCACACACATGCACACGCACACACACACACACACACACATATATGTGTGTGTGTATACATATACATGTATATTAGTAATACTAATGATAATAATGATAATGATAATGATAATGATAGTAATAGGAATAATAACAACAATAATATTAAAAACAATAATAATAATGATACTGATAACAAAATGATAATGATAATGGTGAAAATCATGACAATGATGATGGTGAGATTATTGAGAATAATGGAAGATAATAGCAATAATATCAACAACAGTGACTAATGATGAATAATAAACTAAGTAATGATAATGGTAATGGAAATAATAGTAATAATGATATTGATAACAATAATGAAAATGACGATAATGATGGTGATGGTAATGAAAATAATAATGACAATGAGATAGATAGGTAGTAGACAGACTGATAGCCAAATTGTGAAACTGTTACAATAATATTTCCTGCGTGATAACCGATGTTAAATACCCACAGACCATATGCTGACACACAGACAACCTCTCACAGTGAACACACGCAGAAATACCATGAATGCACACATACGTATCCTGTACAAATACACACAAAAGTGCACACACATCACAAAAGTCCGCTTTGAAGGCACCCACACGCACACTTGCTCCAAGGTCTCCGAGCGCGCGGGGCGGTCACGTGACCCCGGCGACGGCGAAGGCAAGGGAGCCCGGCAGAAATTACCTCTTCTCGACAGCGTCAGTCTGAACTTGATCTTCATAACCCACACGGCGAGTGACGCGTAACGCGCGACCTCCGCCTTCATCTCGCCACCAATTTTTCAAACGCTGCGTTTTCCCCTGCACTTGCCAGGCTACGCACAGCCCATGAGAAGCCTTTACGCCTGCTGGACAGGGAAGTCCCACGCGCCGCTGCCCTCGCTAAATTAATATTCGAGCTTCTCTGTAAGTACACTAACGCCATTCCCCTTTCCTTAGCCCCCGTTAGTGCATCATAGGGTGGGTTCCCATCTCCCTTCAGCCAGACTCAGTCTGGGTCCTGAGCTTCGACTGGCCAGCCTTCCTCTTGGTTTCATTCAGGTCCTCTCCCCCTGGCCTGGGTCGTCAAGACTGGCTCCCAGGTGCTGCAAGGGCGACCACAGACTGTAACTCCCCAATGCCCGTAAAAAAGAAAACCAGGATTTGGACCAAGTACGCACTGTGGTTCTGACTCGCCTAGTTACCAGGACAGGGAGCGTAGGCCTGGTCAGAGTCGGATTTTCAAGAAGTCTGTCTCTGTTCGCTCCGAACTGATGTCGCCCGTACCAGAGGAGAGATAAGTTACGTACGTCTCACAACTTTGAGATTCTGCGCAGTCTATGCATGCTTTGGGGGAGAGGTGATTAAGGGATGCGATAAGAAATTATCCAGCGGGGTCAGTATTTATATAAGTGACTATGCTGGCCCGAACGAAGCAACAACTCTCTGCACGCCAGTAGTTTCTTCCTATTTGTTGAAGAGCAGGAGAAATAGTCTGTTAAGCCTTAGTTAAGTCTATGAGTAAATGCTATATCATATATCTCGTCGTAGCATACAAGCCTTTTTAAGTTATTATCACAGTATAAGGCAAAATTTGCTAATGGACAGAACGACAGAAAATAAGACACTTTTCATCTATAGCACTTCCTTCGCAAGTTGATGTGACAGTTTTGCAACACATATCATTTTGGTTGATATTTGCAGGAAATTCTGAGGGCACTATCACAGAGAAAGGGAAAAACTGCACTTACTGACACATAAAATAATCTGCGCAGGCAAAGAATAACGTAAGATATAGGGAAAAAAAAGAAGGTTGCGCCTAATGCCTCTCGGAAAGTCCCCGGCGATCGGGCGAGGGTGGTCCGGGGGCGCAGCGATCGGAAGGGAAATACAGCGAACTTCATACGGCAATGTTGTGGATTCCAGGAGTGGCTGGAATAAGAGGGGCTTAGGCTTAGTGTGTGTGTGTGTGTGTGTGTGTGTGTGCGTGTGCGTGTGCGTGTGCGTGTGCGTGTGCGTGTGCGTGTGCGTGTGCGTGTGCGTGTGCGTGTGCGTGTGCGTGTGCGTGTGCGTGTGCGTGCGTGTGCGTGCGTGTGTGTGTGTGTGTATGCGTGTGTGTGTGCATGTGCGTGTGTATGTGCGTGTGCGTATGTTATATGTATTGTGTATGCTGCATTTTGGTATATATATTTCCAGTACTTAAAACATAACTGAACGCGGTAACTTTTAGCTTCACATAGCCATTATACTTGCAATTATGAGCTCTTAACAATAATATATATATTTTTTTTACTGAATAACTGATATTAAATGCACGATATTCAGAAGAGGATGTTACGTTTTCTTAACCCTTTTGCTGGCCGACACTTTTTGCCTCATTGTTTACATTCGTGGAAACGTGTTTGTTA
>NC_061843.1:2067510-2072510 GCF_019202785.1 Penaeus chinensis | reverse complement strand
TTTTTATATGTTTTTATTTTTATTTTTACGGTTTATGATTTTGCGTTGATTTTATGTCTTATAATAACTAGTTTAGTGGAACTAAGAGTAAAAGGTGAAATTGAACGATTTTTACTTTACTTTATAGCCATTTAACTTTTTTTTAAATAGATTTTTTTTTTTTTTTTAGGATAACGAGGAACGATTAACGATCAATAGCTTATTAACTAAAAAGGAATAATTATAAGATTAACTACTTAACCAAAATGCAACTAAAATCAGATTCATTTTTTTTTTTTTTTGTATTTTATTGTTTTTTTTTTGTATCATATTCTATATTTATATTTTGTTTTCTATTGCTATAAACAGAAAGGCAAAAGTAAAAAAGAATACATATTAACGCGAGGTAATGGATGCTGAAGGGGACATGAGTCTGGATAGGGACGGGAGGGGAGCGGGTGAGATGAGGTAATGTGAGTGATGAGTTGGGACAAAAGAATTAAGCGACATGAGTAAAACATTCGTGGGGGGGGAGGGGGGAGGTCTATGATAACTGGGTATGACTTGCAAATGGGAGGGGAACGAAAAAGGAGTATGTTACATAATATAATATAATATTTATAAAAAAAAAATCATAAACCAGTATCAACCCTTCCTTTATTTTTTGTTCGTTTGTTTTGTTTTGTTCCTTTTTTTTTGCTATCCTGTTCACCATTATCACCATTTTTCTTTTAATGTTATAATGTATTATGTAACATGCTCCTTTTCGTTCCCCTCCCATTTGTGTTGTATAATGGTGAGGCGTGAGTGTAGTGTATGGTGTGCCATGCGGATTATGTTGTTATTCGAGGAGGTAGCCGTTGTTTATGTTTTGACAGTGTTCAATCATGTCGTTTGTGACACGCATGTTGCCCTCTTTGAGGTATTTATGAAGCCTCTTAACTGTGACCATGATAGTATGCTCCTTTTTCGTTACTAACCACTGTATTCTTTTCTTTTCATTCCCAAGCCAATTTCGAAGCGGTCAGAGTACTGGTATTTGACCGTTGTTTTCAGGAAAGAGCCAGATGCCATAGTGTTTAGGGTCTGTAGCAGTCCCGTCGATGAAGCGCTCCGTGGAGATGGAATTCAGGATCTAGACCAAATACCCGCTGGGGTCTGGCTCGCGTAATTTCCAGGACAGGGCGCGTAGGCCTAGCCAGAGTGGCTGGTCCCAGGGTCAGGTAACAGACCCTTGGAAGTTCGGCTTTTCAGTAACTCAGTTTCTTTTCACGGCTTCTGGTGTCGCCGGATTGTCTCATAACATACCAGAAGAGAGCAAATTACGTTATCCTTATCCTTGCAAGTTACGCCTCGCATCTTTGAGTTGCTGCACAGCCTAGGCGGGGTTAGGGGGGTGGGGGGAGTTACGGGATGCGATAAGAAATGATTAGTAAATGCTAAGTCTTGGAATGACCTTTTAAATCTATAATTTCTTTTGAAAGGGAAACATGATCGATTAGATTTGCTGACAAACTATAGTCTTTTTGGTATAGTTTCACACAGCCTCATGGTGTAAGGCGAAATTTGCTTGTAAAGAACAGAACAACGGAAAATAAGACACTTTTCATCTATGTCATTTCTTCCGAAAGTTGACAATAAGAAAGATGTACATGTAATATTTCAGTATACATTCGAAGGAAAATCCAATGACGCTATCATAAAGAGGGGGAAATGTACTTAGTGTCACATAAATTAAACAGAAATATAGAAAACAGGTTGCCAACTGGGTGGGGGGTCTTGGAGAGAAGCCCCCGGACATTGTTTGTGGATCCCCGGGGGTGGCTGGAGTAATAAGGAATCAGGCTCAGAGTTGGCGCTCACAATCACCAACTCTTCTACTTCTGTCATTTGCGATGGAAAACATCAAGAGATTCACGCGTGAAGTAAAAAATTACCGTCTTCAATAATGTATTAAGTACTGGAAATATATATACCAAAATGCAGCATATACATTTATTCCTGCCTACTTTGTTCTTGTTTTTCTCAGTATCATTTCCCCTTCAGCCTGTCCTTCCATAGTCCTCCTACTCAGCGCTGTGATAGCCGCCGGGCGGAGACGTTCACTTAAACAAGTCTACGTGTCTACAAGTCTTGATGTTATTCTTCTAGTAATTACATGCACATGCATATTTCCTTCTCCTTATCCCATCCCATTCTCTTTCCCTACAGCGAGTCCTAGGTTCTCCCAATCTCTTCCAGAGCAGAAATGACGCTCCGACGCAGAGCAGGTTATCTCGTGTGCGTCGCGCCCTTCGCCCTCGCCCTGCTCGCCTTCATGGGGTTCTCTTCAGGAGGAATCGAGGGCGGCGACGCAGCGAGAAGAGGGCTCCAGGTCGCTCGCGGACGATCCACTGGGTGAGATAGATGGTCTGACAGACAGAGAAATGCGGAGGGGGATGGGCAAAGAGGTAGGTGGCCAGGGAAAAAGGTAGTTGGACTGGGAGGGGATGCAAAGTAAATAGGTGGCTAGACAGACTAATAGCCAGATACAGAGGTAACTAGGTAGGGGGATGGAGTGGTGGGTAAGTAGCTAGATATGGCGATAGACAAGTTGGTATGTAGGTATACAGGTAGATGGAGAGATAGGCAGGTGTATTAACATACCGGTGTAACAGCCTAGACTATACCCCCCCCCCCCCCCCTGTCTAGAATACACTGGCGGATATTTTATGCCGTAGGGGGATGGAGTGGTGCGTATGTAGGTAGATAGGGCGATAGAGAGGCAGGTGTATTCACATACTGGCAAATGGGTAAGCAAACAAGTAAAAAAACTAAGTGATGGTCACACACACACACACACACACACACACACACACACACACACACACACACACACACACACACACACACACACACACACCCACACCCACCCACCCACCCACCCACACACACACACACACACACACACACACACACACACACACACACACACCCACACACACACGCACGCACGCACGCACGCACGCACGCACACTCACATACCACATGCACACGTATAAAAACACACACACGTGGCAATTTAGTCGTAATAGTGAATGTCATCCACACCCTTAATGCAGTAAGATTTTGAATAGTTCTTGCATTCTTGTTTATGCTGCATTCTTGGGATTTTAGCACTGTATGTCTTTTTATACGGTGTTTATTCCGGCACTTGGTACCCATCTATCAACAGTGGTACGCGATGTCCCGGCTGCATCTTAGCCACTGCACCCCACTCCCCACCATTGGCGAGGATGGTCGCGCTCGCCCATTTGAAGGGATAACTGCTTCAAACTTTGCAACTCACTGCTTGTCTGTTAATGTGCTTACATATATATTGATTGTGCATTAATTCTTCTAATGCAATAGATGCATTACCCCATTGGCGTAAGGGAACATGTATATCTATTGATCGTGCATTATTCTTTCTCATGCGAGTTGGACCTTCAAATTGTCTGGCGCATCCGTTCTCATCGCTGGCGCTGGAGTGGAATACAGTTGGCGAAGATAGATACCGGTTTTTAGTATGTTAACACCAAATGCTCTCAAACCCTTTGGGGTCTTACACAACAAGGCCTTGAAAATTACTCTCGGTTGCCCAATGACTGCCAAAGTTCTTGTCACGAGGAAAGAGCTAGACTTCCCCTCAATTCACACTCCCGTTAGCCAAGTTAACATCATACTCGGCATGAGGCTCCTGCAGCTTCTGTCCAGACCGCAAATTTCCCTTGTTTTGTCAAACGAGATGAATGAGAGAGTTAGGCATGCCCGGCCTCGATACTCTAAACTGCCCAAACTATTCTCAGCTTCAGTGTGTGAAACATTGATGTTATTAACATCCTCCCAGAAACAACACTAACATCATCTTGGCGTGGAATTAATATGCATATCCACATTCCCAAATTAACAGGGCCTAAATCCATGACCTCAATAACAGAACTAAAAGCTCATTGCTTGAAATCTATTGATGAAACTCTCTACCCCCTCATGGTACCCACCCACTTGCAATGCCTTCATTCACTTGAGATTTGCGAAGTTCTAGCTTCGCCCGGGCCTTCTATATATGACCCGGCCTGTGTCAGCTTTTTTTATGGCTGTTGCCTGCTTCTTGCCCCCAACCGCAGGCGAACCATCTACCTGGTGACGGCGACCTACCCGCGGTCCAACCAAATACCAGAGATGACCCGGCTGGCTCAGACCTTGATGCTCGTGCCAGACGTGCACTGGATCGTGGTCGAGGACGCCCACGTGGATAACGAGAGGCTCCTACAGTACCTTCGCTTCACGGGCATTCCGTTCACGTATATAACAGGTGAGTCTCTAGATCAGTGTTGGGGTCGGATGATCATGATAAGAATACTGGTAACAGTAATGATCATAATAACAGTATTAGAAATAATAGAATAATGATAATGATATTGGTAGTTGCAGTTGTATTAGAAGTAGTAATGATGTTAATGATGATATGGATAATAATGACAATAATAAGATAATTAGTAACAATAATGATCATAATAACAGTACTAGAAATGATAGAATAATGATAATGGTATTAGTATTTGTAGTAATATTAGTAGCAGTAATAATGACATTGATAATAATGATAATAAAACATATGATGATATTAGTATTGATAAAGATACTAATGATAAGAATAATGATAAAAGTATTATCCATAATATAATCAATGATTATGATAAAAATAATAGTGATGATAAAAATGGTAATAATGAAATTATGCCAGCTGTAATAATTTGAAGATCAGAGTAATGGTAGTGGTATTAGTAGTAATGATGACAATGATGATAGCAAAAGTAAGGCTAAGCAAGTTATTTTTCATAATGATAATCTCTCTCTCTCTCTCTCTCTCTCTCTCTCTCTCTCTCTCTCTCTCTCTCTCTCTCTCTCTCTCTCTCTCTCTCTCTCTCTCTCTCTCTCTCTCCACCCCCTCCCTCCCTCTCTCTCTCTCTCTCTCTCTCTCTCTCTCTCTCTCTCTCTCT
>NC_061843.1:2007510-2047510 GCF_019202785.1 Penaeus chinensis | reverse complement strand
GTTATCCCTTCAAATGGGCGAGCGCGACCATCCTCGCCAATGGTGGGGAGTGGGGTGCAGTGGCTAAGATGCAGCCGGGTTAAGGCGTGTAAGATGATACTTTAATGAACCCCACGATCCCACAAATACATGCCTTATATTTTGTTCACTTGTTACTACCAGAAGAGAATAGCAATGCTACTAGTTATAGTAACAATGATACTTTTGTTTTGAAGTGAACGTAATGATGATGATGATAGTAATAATAATAATAATAATAATAATAATAATAATAATAATAATAATAATAATAATAATAATAATAATAATAATAATGATAATAATAATAATAATAATAAACATGATAATGATGATGATGATGATGATAATAATGATAATTATAATTAAAATAATAATAATAGTAATAATAATAATAATAATAGTGATAATATTGATAAAAAATATTATTATGATTATAATTATTATAAACATTATAATGGTAATGATGATGATAATGGTAATGATGATGATGATGATGATAATAATAATAATAATAATAATAATAATAATAATAATAATAATAATAATAATAATAATGATAATTATGATAATGATAATAATGATAATAATGGTAACTATGATAATGATAATAATGATGATACTAACGATAATGATGATGATGATAATAATAATAATAATAATAATAACAATAATAATAATACCGAGGCCACAAAAAACGGAGATTATTAATATATATATATATATATATATATATATATATATATATATATATATATGGATATATATGTATATATATATATTAGTAAAAAAACACAAACGGTAAGTACTTTTCAATAATAACCACCATCATCAGAGTAATTGTCCATGACCTAGCCACAAAAATGTGCATGTAAAATTTTCTAAGAATGTCTGCAGTTGCAATATATTAATGCACCTGTTACATGCAAATGAGAAGGGGTTCTATTTTGGCCGAGAGGAGTATCTTCTAGCCCAGCCCACTTTATAACCGGAGGTAGGAAACGGCATAAAATATCCGCCAGTGTATTCTAGACAGGGGGGGGGGGGGGTATAGTCTAGGCTGTTACACCGGTATGTTAATACACCTGCCTATCTCTCCATCTACCTGTATACCTACATACCAACTTGTCTATCGCCATATCTAGCTACTTACCCACCACTCCATCCCCCTACCTAGTTACCTCTGTATCTGGCTATTAGTCTGTCTAGCCACCTATTTACTTTGCATCCCCTCCCAGTCCAACTACCTTTTTCCCTGGCCACCTACCTCTTTGCCCATCCCCCTCCGCATTTCTCTGTCTGTCAGACCATCTATCTCACCCAGTGGATCGTCCGCGAGCGACCTGGAGCCCTCTTCTCGCTGCGTCGCCGCCCTCGATTCCTCCTGAAGAGAACCCCATGAAGGCGAGCAGGGCGAGGGCGAAGGGCGCGACGCACACGAGATAACCTGCTCTGCGTCGGAGCGTCATTTCTGCTCTGGAAGAGATTGGGAGAACCTAGGACTCGCTGTAGGGAAAGAGAATGGGATGGGATAAGAAGAAGGAAATATGCATATATATAATGACAAGAAGAATAACATGAAGATTAAGAAGACATGACACGTAGACTGGTTTAGGTGAACGTCTCCGCCCGACGGCTATCACAGCGCTGAGTAGGAGGACTATGGAAAGACAGGCTGAAGGGGAAATGATACTGAGAAAAAACAAGAACAAAGTAGGCAGTATGACGGGTAAAATGATTCACACATCGAGATGCTGTCTCGGCGATAGAACGTTCTGCAAAGAATGATAAAGTAATGACTAGAACTGCGTAAACAAACGAGTCAAGCAAGTGTTTACATGTATGATTGTATATGCTGCATTTTGGTGTGTATACATATGTATATGTGTATATATGTATATGTATATGTATATATATATATATATATATATATATATATATATATATAATTTCCAGTACTTCAAAACATTATTTCAGTTTCACACACCCATCCTACCTTGCAATTACTATTCCTTATTGCAGTTAGTCAAGGTGCAATACACGTGAATCTCTTGTTGCTTTCCATCGCAAATAATATAAGTAAAAGCACTGGTGACTGTTTACGGTGACCGCCCCCCCCCCCCCCCCCCCTTGAGCCTAAATCCCTCTTACCCAGGCCACTCCTGGGGATCCACAATAAACCAAAGGCCTTCCTAACCCGGGGGCTTCTCTCCAACCTATCTTTATACCTATCGGGATACGGACTCCCACCCGATTGCCGTGGACTTAACTCTCCGCAACCTATTTTCTATATTTCTGTCTATTTTATGTCACTACGGGCAGGTTTCCTCTCTTTATGTTAGTGCCATTGGATTTTCCTGCTAATGTATACTAAAATATTACATGCTGTACAGCTTTCGGAGGAAATGGCATAAATACAAAGTGTCTTAATTAGACTATAGTTTGTCAGCAACTCAAATCGATCATGTTTCCCTTTCAAAAGAAATTATAACTTTAAAAATGTCCTCGCAAGGCTTGTATGCCACGACGGAGAAATATGACATAGTATTTACTCATAGACTTAACCAAGCCTAACAGACTATTTCTCCCGCTCTTCAACAAAGTAAGTACTGGTTCCGCTTGATAATTTTATATCGCATCCCTTAACCCCCCCTAACCCTGCCTAGGCTACGCAGAAGCTCAAAGTTGCGAGACGTAAGTTGCAAGGATAAGGGTAACGTAACTTGTCTCTCTTCTGGTACGTTATGCGGTGATCGGGCGAAACCAGCTGCCGTGGTCGGAGCGAAATGATACTGAGTTACTGAAGAGCCGACTTTCCAGGGGCCTTTTACTTAACTCTGGGACCAGCCTCGAGGCGGGATGGTAACCACTCTGGCTAGGCCTACGCGCCCTATCCTGGTAACCAGGCGAGCCAGACCCCAGCGGATCTTTGGTCCAGATCCTGAATTCCTTCTCCACGGGCAGTGGGAAGTTACGGCCTACGTGGGCTTTAGAACACTTTGGAGCCAGTCTCGAGGCCCCAAGTCTGGGGGAGTGGACCTGAAATGACTTTTTGATATTGATCCTGAATACTTTATTTAGCCAAATGAAATCATTCATAGTGCATGGGTTTGGGCTATACAAAACTGGCTGAGCCTGAGGAGGGTTTCGGCCCTCATCAAGCGTCAAGTATATATAATTATTGATCAAGGCTACAAAAGATAATACTGATAATGAATATTAAAGATGCAGAAACAAACTAACAAAATATAATTATATGGGGATACAAAGCTCCAAATTGCAACAAAATGATACAGTACAAACGAAAAATAATATTGATAAAAGAAACATTTATCCAACTCTTAACACATTATTGACATAATCATCACCATAAAACACCAAAAAATAAAAGAAAGAAAAACATTAACACCAGTACAATTAATACATATTTTCAAGCAATGGCATAATATAGTGTCTTTTATACCTTGCAAGTTGACAACATTTGCCCGCGGAGAACCCTTTTGAAACTGTTCTTTGTTGGTTTTGTCTGATGCATGCAGGAAGCTGTTCCGTACTTGTGGCCCTTGATGTTTTACGTCTGCTTGGCTCTGGTGGTTCTCAATAGAGGAGTTTGTAGCAGAGAGGGAATGGGCATGGGATGTCTTTCATTTTCTCTTGATTGACACGTATCTATATCATTGGTTATAACCAAAGGGAGAGGCTGGGCAGCCGAGGCTGAAGGGAAATGTGACCCGAGTTTTTGGTACGCTAAAGGGGGCGATGGAAGAGGGAAATGACGTTGGTGTACTTACAGCGAAGCCCGATAAGGAGAAGTCCGATATGCGAAGCTGAGCCTTCAGGCGGGGCGCGAACCGCCGACCCCTCGGATGAAAGGCCGACACGTTACCACTGTACTAACCCGGAGGCTACGAAGCTCGAGATTTCATTGGCGAGAGGAGAAGGGAGCAACGCGAGGGACTTCCCTGTCCAGCAGGCGTCAAGGCTTCTCTTGGGCTCTGTGTGTCCTTGGAAGTGCAGGGGAAAACTCAGCGGAGAATTGGTGGCGAGGCGAGGTTGAGAGGTCGCGCGTCCCTGTCAGTCGCCGCGTGCGGGCCGAGAAGCTCAGACTGGCGAAAGCAGGTCACTTCTGCCAGATTCCCTCACATACGACGTCTCTGCGGTCACGTGGCTGCTCTCCGCCAATCCGCTGCTTGCTCGGATACCTTGGACCAAGCGCGCGCGCGTGTGGGTGTGAGTTCGTGCTCCCTACATAGGGTGGAAGAAAATATAATTTTCCTCCACTTCCTCTATCCCCCACTCTTCCTTCCCACTCTCCCTTCTAAATTTCAGACTTTTCCCTCCATAGGCACAGCCCGGGCGAGGCCTAACTTCGCGGGTCTGGTTTATCATTATCCTTGTGTTTTTGCATTGTGATGTTAGGGCGCGTGCCTGTGAGCACGATATCTTAATCTTAAGAAAACATGCCGAATATCGTGCAATTAGAGTCAGCTAAATATATATATATATGTATATATATATATATATATATATATATATATATATTTAAGTGTGTGTGTGTGTACTATACATACATACATACAAATAAATAAATAAATAAATATATATACATATATATATATATATATATATATATATATATATACATATGTAATGTAAGGACAATGTACAGTACACAACCACTTCCTGGGGCTTTTCGATATGCGCGGAACCGCCACGTCACCTTATATCTGCCCTCTACACGGAGGTAATATCCCTCCTCTCTCTGTCTCTCTCTCTACTCCTCTCTCTGTCTCTCTCTCTCTCTCTCTGTGTCTGTCTGTCTCTCTCTCTCTCTCTCTCTCTATATATATATATATATATATATATATATATATCTGTCTCTCTCTCTCTCTGTCTCTCTCTCTCTATATATATATACATATATTTGTCTCTCTCTCTGTCTCTCTCTCTGTCTCTCTCTCTCTCTCTCTCTCTGTATCTCTCTCTCTCCTTCTCTCTCCCTCTCTCTCTCTCTCTGTCCTTCTCTCTCTCTCTCTCTCTCTCTCTCTCTCTCTCTCTCTGTTCTGTGGTGGATTGCATAGACCGTTAACGTTCCAACTGTACTGTGGTGGAAACCGTACTGCATGGACAGATCTGAATTTATTTAGCTTTTTCGTTTTGATATGATCAGTTGCATTGTTTCTACCATCATCAGTATCGTTATCGATTTCATTATCATCATAATGTTAATATTGTTATACATTATTATTATCATTATTATTATAGTTATTGTAATTATCAATATTATGGTCATCTATTATCATTATAGTTATTGTTATCCTCACTGTCATTGTCATTAGCATTATTATTATTAGGACAATTTGTAGTAGTAGTAGCAACGTCACTTTCACCATTGGTTATGGCAGTTGTAGAGGTAATAATATAAACATCATTATCGTGATTCTATATATATATATATATATATATATATCTGTCTCTCTCTCTCTCTCTGTCTCTCTCTCTCTCTATATATATATATACATATATTTGTCTCTCTCTCTGTCTCTCTCTCTCTCTTCTTCTCTCTCTCTCTCTCTCTGTATCTCTCTCTCTCCTGTACATATGTACAGAAGACAAAAGCAAAGGAAATAAATAATACATGTTATTACCAATCAAATACTAATTGTAGTTTCGTCTTCCGTATGAGAGACATCTTTATGTATTTAAAAAAAAAAAAACTGTTTATTCTTACAGATAGTATTTACGGTGCACATATATGCCATTGGTTAAGTAAAAGGCAATGAATAATAAGTACATTTATTTTTCATCGATCAACACCGAACATATATTCGGACGGTCTCCGGGAGCGTGAATGGGCGGAGCGGCGGTGGGCGCTTAGGTGCCAGCGCGTGGGGAACCGCTGGCCGCAGCACAGCACCGGCTCCTGAAGCTGCCTGTGGTGTCGCCGGCGATGCGTGTGGATGCTCGTCTCCAGGATCTCCTTCCCGCAGTCCCCGCACGTAACGTAGGCCCTGGATCCCTCGGCTGGGGGGCGAGGGGCGCCGACCGGGGTCCGCTGTACTGCAGCAGGAGTGGCAGGGTAGGGACGGTGGGCGTCAGGGAAGTGCGGAAGGAGATGCTGCAGGCCGTTGAGGGCTGGGTGAGGAGAGGGGACCAGGCCCCGAGCAAGCATATAGGGCAGAAGGGGAAATGGCGACAGGACGGGGCTCGGAGAGGGCGTCGAAGGGGCGGAGTGGTTGTGCACAGGCGGGGAGGGCGTCGCCCGAGCCTTCCCCTGAAGTTCCCTCAAGTCGGTGGGAGCGTTGTGGCAGCGGAGACCCACTGGAGGCGGTGAGGGCGCCTGACTTTCGGGCGAAGACGGGGGCGTGAAGTCAACGTGACGCTTCTTGAGAGGAAGCGGGACATCGTTGGCGGAAGGCAAGGCGATGTTGTATCGCCAAGCGATGTCCGAGAGCTCCTCCTCAGCCTCCTCCAGGACCTCGCCCTGGAGGCGTCGCAGCAGCCAGGTCATCTGCTTGGGCGTCACGTCGGGCATCAGTAGCACAGGCGAAGCGCAGCCGTCGAGAGCACCCCCGAGGCAAGGCGAGGCGCTGACGAGCAGGCCGCGCGGCACCCTTACCACGTCGCCGGAGCTGCTCACTAGACACACCGAGGGCGACTCTCGCTCGAGACTCTTCGCAAAGGGAGACATGGCTGGGAATTTACGATAAGATAAGAAAGCGGACACTGATAGTGATGAAAGCGCACTGACATCATTTATAGAGTTACGGAGAAACTGTGAGAGGTCTTTGGGCGAGGGAACTCGGAAGAGGAGGCAGTCACAGGGAACCACCTTATTTGTGTGCCAATTAACCAGTAGTTGGAGCTGAGAAGATTGATTGAATAATATCTGGAATTATAAAGTACCTGAGCATTATAATGGAAACATTTATGATATTCGTCTAAGAATTAAAAGATACATTTCAAACTGACCAAATTGTACACAATCGATGGGATATGCACGACGCTGTTGATCAAATGTAGTTTATTAAATATGATTATAAGGCCATACGAAATATCACCTAAAGTATAACTATGTAGAGGATATCCATTACCTATCATATTATAGCTGATTGGTTATGCGTAGTTTTGAGGAGATTGTTACCAGAGTATGGACACTGTTGATTAAATACATTTAATTGGGTAGAGGCCACTTTATTTTTCAACTGACATCTATTCAATATTACATAGTTATATACGCATGTAGGCATACACAGATATATGTATATGTGTGTGTGCATATATATGTATATATATATATGTGCTTACATAATGCGCGAGCACACACACACACACACACACACACACACACACACACACACACACACACACACACACACACACACACACACACATACACACACACACATATACATATAAATTATTTTTCTACTCTGGAACAAGGTTTCAAGCGAATCATTTTAACGATTTAATTATTAGTAATTTAAGTATTTTGTATCCATTAGTCAAAAACTACTTTCACTTGTTACAATCTAATATACCTGCTGCTCCAAGATCGTCGCTAATTCGCACACCATACAATAACTTAAACGCCAGCCTCCGGGCAAGTACAGATGGTTACGTGTCGGCCTTTCATCCGAGGAGGTCGACGGTTCGCGAAGTTGCAGTTGTTGCCTGGAGGTTACTGCTGAGGCTGGGCACCATGGCTGGTAATCGAGTCGGTACAGGCCGAGCTCCTTCCATCGGCATAGCCCGGCCGAGGCTCAGCTTTGCTTTTCTGGCTTACCCTTATCCTTTACCGATAGACCTTTGGTAGCGACGTGTTTTATAAACAGTACAAGTGAAACAATGTGAAACTGTATACTTTAATAAAACCAGCTTTAAGAATACCAGATGTCTGAGTATTTATATATACCGTGCTAATAACTTCAACCAATACAAATATTGTTCAACGGATACGCAAGCAGTTACTTTTTTTTCTGTATAAGGTCTGTATTTCTGGCTTAGACTGTTTATCCACATCGGTTGCACTTGCATAATGTTTAATCCTAAGGTTATGGTTCTGACCACTCGTGCAGATGGTTAGGAACCTTAAGTTTATTATCATATTGTGATTTAAACAGGCGGAACGTAATTCTAAGCTTTATTATAATGTTATTTGTACAGACAACATACCGTTATTCTCAAAGGAAGGCTCAAGATTCTATCAGAATAAAAACTTATGATGTAATTCAGAGATTTCTGACAGAAGCCCCCGTCTTTATGTTTTATTGTTTTGCAATACACGTATCAAATTACCCATATAGTGAAGGCCAGGTTTTCCCAATTCTCCGTGATTACGCTAGATATTTTGATAGTGATAAGCTATGTTCTTTGGCTGTAAATAATATTAGACTGTTATTCATTTCCCACGTTAATCTTTCGTTAACATTGGAAATGACACCTAACACCAGAACTGCAGAAGTTGACCTCATTCGATAGAAAGTAAGATTCTAAGATATTTTCTTTTATGACATTTTCTTCGCAAATTCGTAATAAGTGTAGAATAGGATGTAAAAACTCAAAGTTTCCAGACCTTCCATGATACATACTCTCTAACGGCGAGAAAAAAACAACGTAGGGTAGGGCAAGGGGGGGGGGGGGTACCTCATGTGCATCTCAATAGACGGGTATTGGAACGCGGTTGTTTACTTCAACGGCAGCTGTGGTCGCCTAACAGCACCATGCACTATTGTAAAGGTTTGGAGGTAAATTACATTCTTTGTATTTTTTTATTCATCCTATGATTATAATCTAGTGTTTTGTAAGTTTGTTAGCATTCAATGATGTGATTTAATTGAGTTAAGTGTGTGAATTATTACAAGTTTAATAGTATATATGACCACGAAGCCACAGTTGTTTTGTTTGCAGGTTTACGTATGAGTACGGACATGGGAGATATGGATGAACATGTAGAAATTGGATTTCATCAGTTATGGAGAATAAAGGAAGAAACAACAAGAATTGTCTTTCACCAGAATCCATTGAAGTATTCATTCAGTAAACATATTCCAACAAAAAGGGCGAAGCCGCAGCGACATATATACCACCAGGAATATGGTAAAGAATAGTATAGGTATAAGACATTAAACAATAAATAAATAAGTTTCATAATATAAATTCTTTTTGTTTGTTTGTTTCTTCTATATATTTCCCTATCCATCCCCTCCTTCCGTCCTTTTCAAAGTGTAAACAAAACACCAATATATGTTATGGTGGCGGTGCAACTCATAACAATTACCGTGAAAATGTCGATAGATGTGATTCGATAATATTGATGACAATGGTATTGATAACAATAATTATATTACTAATGTAGTAATGGGAACATTCATGGTATTTGTAATAACAATCATAGTAATCAAGATAATTTATAACAATGATGTTAATTGTAATAGTACTACCGCTGATAATAGTGATAATGGTATCGATGCTATATGCTTATATATATATATATATATATATATATATATATATATATATATATATTATACCCGTATTATAAATCGCATTCGAAATTCTAAAGGCTATGTATAACAAGCTTTTATTGTTTTTTGGCTAAATTTTGATGCCATACGGAGAAATATCGTATTCTCAGCCGTAACTACTGGTTAATTGCCTCCTCTTCCGAGTCCCCTCGCCCAAAGACCTCTCACAGTTTCTCCGTAACTCTATAAATGATGTCAGTGCGCTTTCATCACCATCAGTGTTCGCTTTCTTATCTTATCGTAAATTCCTAGCCATGTCTCCCTTTGCGAAGAGTCTCGAGCGAGAGTCGCCCTCGGTGTGTCTAGTGAGCAGCTCTGGCGACGTGGTCAGGGTGCCGCGCGGCCTGTTCGTCAGCGCCTCGCCTTGCCTCGGGGGTGCTCTCGACGGCTGTGCTTCGCCAGTGCTACTGATGCCCGACGTGACGCCCAAGCAGATGACCTGGCTGCTGCGACGCCTCCAGGGCGAGGTCCTGGAGGAGGCTGAGGAGGAGCTCTCGGACATCGCTTGGCGATACAACATCGCCTTGCCTTCCGCCAATGATGTCCCGCTTCCTCTCAAGAAGCGTCACGTTGACTTCACGCCCCCGTCTTCGCCCGAAAGTCAGGCGAGCTCTCAATTTCATCGCGCGACGCCCTCACCGCCTCCAGAAGCTCTCAGCAGCCACGGCACTCTTCCCGATCCGAGGGAACTTCAAGGAAGTGCTCGATCAACGCCTTCCCCGCCTGTACACAGCCTCTCCGCCCCTTTGACGCCCTCTCCGAGCCCCATTCTGCCGGCCTTTCCCTTTCTGCCCTATATGCTCGCTCGGGGCCTGGTCCCCTCTCCTCACCCTGCCTTCCACGGCCTGCAGCACCTCTTTCCGCACCTCCCAGGCGCGCTCCATCCCTACCTTGCCACACCTGCTGCAGTACAGAGGACCCCGGTTGGCGCCTCTCGGCCCCCAGCCGAGGGATCCAGGGCCTACGTCATGTGCGAGGACTGCGGGAAGGAGATCCTGGAGACGAGCATCCACACGCACCGCCGGCGATACCACAGGCAGCTTCAGGAACCGGTGCTTTGCTGCGGAGAGTGGTTCCCTACGCGCTGGCACCTCAGTGCCCACCGCCGCTCCGCCCATGCCCGCTCCGCCCAGCTGCATGTTGGAAGTCATACACGGGTTGCTTCCTTCAGATCTACAGACATGCTTAGTGATAAATAAATTATAATAATTATCTATAATATTTTATAATTTATTGCTACACAGACACGTTACAACTGTATTAACAGGGAGGCCTACTGTTGACTCATTGCATGCCCAGTAATGAATTTTGTATATATGTCTTAATAAATTCCTGAAACTGAGGTTATCCATATCTTAAGCATCAGTCATGTTTTACGTTTTACACACACACACATATATATATATATATATATATATATATATATGAGTATCCAAATATATGCGCCATCACCAGACTGCCCCGATTTTCCCCATCTTCGATTAACTCGTCGTTGATCTACTGTCAACTCCCTGCCGTGGCGAAATGCTATTTATATATTCACACGAAAGAAAATTATACTTACGGGGGAACTATTTTAAGTTAAGGGGATTCGTTTTGAACAGTCTTTTATTCATTAATTTTCCAGTTGCGTTCACTTAGCCATTTTTTTTAAAGGCTCCGTTTATTCAGTTTTTGGTTTTAGTTTCATAATTTCGTTAATAATTTTAATGATTTACTTTTTGTTTCTTGGTGTTTTCATTTTAATTAATTCCTATGAGTAATTAATTTTAGATAGGTTAATTTATTTCTAGGTTTGTCTTTTATCTTTCTTATCCAATTTTACTTCTTTTTTTTTAAAGATTTAAAACAAACGTGTGGGAACTGTCGGCCAAGGAAATGGGCTTGGGTCTAAGTTTATCTGACTTAGATTTTGACGGTCGGGTTTTCTGCCTGAGGGGGTGATTGGGGCCCGAAAGACAGGTCGGAGGAAGGGGTCGTGTACGCGTGGTGGTAGACAGGTCGCAGTGGGCAGGCTGGCGGTTAGAATTATTATTAGGAAATCCCGGTAACCCATTGCCGACGGACATATACATACATACACACACTGTGAGTTTACTTGTTTAATATTTTTTACACAAAGATGGCTACATTTGTACTAAGTCACCAGTGACCCAGCTATGAGTACTGCTTGTCACGCTAGATCATCATTTTCATTGATTTACGAAAATATCTTCCATTATTCTATTTTGCTGTTACAAATGTTTATAATATTACAGTAGTTATAATATTTTAATGATAAAAATAACACCATCGATATTTATAGCACTAGTAAAATATATGTTTTTTTTCCCGCAAATTCACGGAGAGGTGAATTCAGGTGAGGTCCCAAGATCTGATAATTGACTCCTTTCTGGCCATTCATTTTCCCCGACAGCAGTGGGTTAATTATAGTAAGGGTGAAAGTTATTAGTGATTATAATAATGACGGTGGTACTAAGAGTTATAATAAGTTATAATTGTTATTATCATTATTATCATTGAAAGGAGAAAACACACTGCCGTGTTGATACTATGGTATAAAAACCCACACTGTAAAAACTAGATTTAATTGAAAATGAGACTACAGTTTCGGATTCCGGATTCCGAAACTGTAGTCTCATTTTCAATTAAATCTAGTTTTTACAGTGTGGGTTTTTATACCATTATTATCATTGTTACTATTGTTATTATCATTATTATCATTATTATTATTATTATTATTATTATTATTATTATTATTATTGATATTATGATCATTATCATCCTTGCAGTTATCATCATTATTATTATTTGTTGTTGTTGATATTCTCTTTACTGTAGTAATAATGATCACCATAATGATATAACCAAAAAAAAAATATATATATATATTTAATTAATAGTAGTAGTAATTATGATAAAGGTGATGCTGTAATAATGATAATGAAAATGATGATGATGATGGTGATGCTGATAACAATAATGATAATAAAGATCATAATAATTATCATTTTCATAATCATAATACCATTGATGATTGTAATAATATTAATAAGGATAATGATAATAATGATGATGAGTATAATCATGATAATAATATTAATACCAATAAAGATGATGCTAACCTTGATATCAATGATAATGACAATAATAAAGGCAATAATGATAATAATAGTAATAATGATAATAACTATTATTATTATTATTATTATTATTATTATTATTATTATTATTATTATTATTATGATAATGGCAATGGCCATAACAATAATGATAATGATAATGATAATATTGGAAATATATGATAATAATGATAATAATAACAATAATGGTAATGACAATAATGATGATGATGATAATAATAATAATAAAAACAATAATAATAATAATAATAATAATAATAATAATAATAATAATAATAATAATGATAATAATAAAAATAATAATAATAATAGTAATAATATAAATAATAACAATCATGGTAATAATAATAATGACCTCCTTCCCAACCCCCAGCCACCCTGAGGGAGAGCAGGGCACGGATGACGCCTAAGCAGGAACCAAGCAGACAGTCCAGGTGCTTATGTGGAGTTCCGCTTTCTTGGCGTTGGCCTTCCTGCTTGGCCAGTGTGCGTGCTGTGTTTTCTGTGTATCAATTAATGTTTATATCATTTTGACGCTTCGTTCCCCCTCCCCATTTATTCTATATTCTTGTCAAAGGTTAGAGTGATAATGATTATTGACACGTTGACACTCTCCCTTCATACATTGAGGATAAATCGTGGTTATTGACATTATTATCGTTGGTAATGTTTCGAGCAGTTGTGCGTTGCGGTTCACGAGTTGGTCATACCCGATAGATACCTCTATTCTCTAGTATTCCTTTCTATATGGGAAGTATAATGTAGTAACCACTCTATACCCACAATACCCTGTGGTAGGAAGGGCAGGAAGAATGTAAGGGAAACTGTAGGTTACAATATGAAGGAGAGGGAGGTTTCCGCACTTAAATATGGGGAATGGGTCAAGAAATCACATCTGTAGGGGATTGCGACACCCTTTAAAGGCAATCCGCTTCCTCCGATCTGCCTCACAACCAGAATGACGCGGTGTTTGCCATCGGCCTCGTGGAGGAGCTTCCAGGAGACAATGAGGTGACATCGTGTGACCGGTGTTCCTGAGCGACAGGACTCGGTTAAAGCTGTTACATGCCAGGGGAAGCATTCAAGAAAGGTCATAGATTCTGAAATTTGTCTTTGACAGAAAATAATACGCCGAGATTTTGTCCATGACTCCTCGCGAAAATGTCTTTGTCACCCGATTTTTGTCTGTGATTCTGCCGAAGCTAAAGACAGGTCTGGAGGTGTCCCACATACTCAAGAACTCTTTAAATTGTCCTTATGATATACACCAACAACAATAATGCGATTTTACAGTCGTTGGGGATATCTCCGCATCACTGATCATATGGAAAACGTCCATCCATACCACTACATTAGATTATAATTATAGGGACTTTTAAAAAGTAAATATTAGTGGTAATACTTAGGATAGAACGAGTCACAGACAAATTCTACAACAATCTTGCAGTCAAAGACTGCTTTTAGGACAGACCTTAAATTTGTCTAGGAAATTTCTATGACTTTTCGTGAATACCGCCCCTTATCTATTGCACAGGAGGCGTGTGGGGAGGGGGGGTTGCGACAGGTATTTTTGATCACTGAATGCTTACCGTGTTGACCGGATTGCCAGCAGGCGATCCAGCCGCCACGATGTAAACGAGAGGTGTATATATATATACAAACATCTATATATATATATATATATATATATATATATATATATATATACATATATATATATATATATATATATATATGCATGTATATAGAGAGATAGTTCGATGCATACATACATACATACGCACACATACACACACACACACATATATATATATATATATATATATATATATATATATATATATATATATATATAAAACATATATATATGTATACATACATATATGTATGTCTGTATCCAATTATCTATTATATATAATATGCATATATTTAAGTGTATATATGTGTGTGTGTCGTGGCCAGCGCCATCACCAGACGCAGCTCCCCAATTTTTCCCATCTTCGATTAACTCGTCGTTGATTTACTGTCAACCTCCTGCCGTGGCGAAATGCTTTTTATATATTCACACGAAATGGTCAAAGGCTCGGGGTAAGTTACCGCTACAAGTTAGAGGTCCACATCAAAGAAAATTATACTTACGGGGGAACTATTTTAATTTAAGTGGATTCGTTTTGAACAGTTTTTTATTCATTAATTTTCCAGTTGCGTTCCCTTAGCCATTTTTTTATACTAACGGGGGAACTATTTGGTTAATGTTACCGAGAGGGACGCACGGACGTAGAGCAAAATGGACATTGCCATCTTGTAGAGCATAAAAAATAGAGTAGGAATCAATATAACTAAATCTGCAGCGGCCTCATATTTACCGGTAAATGACAAAAATAGGCTCTGCTTGGCACCGCTCTGAGACTAAGTCCACAACACTCTCGGACAGGCAGAGTCCATAATGTCTCGTTTTCTATAGCTCAATATTATACATTTTCCATACGCCCATTTTCTATAACGATCGCGTTTTCTGTTGACCATGACACTCGCGTTTTCTGTTGGCCATGACACTCGCGTTTTCTGTTGGCCATGACACTCGCGTTTTCTGTTGAAAAAACATTTACATACATTCCGATTACTGAATTATTTTTATTTATCTATTATTTGGCTATGTCATTAACTTTCCTTTCGTGTTTGTACGAATATATATCGTTCGTTGCTTTCCACTAATTATTTTTTGCCGTATTTTCATTATCATTTCGAATATTCTGTGTTAACTATTTAACGACAGTACCTTAATTGCCCCCCCCCCCCCCAACTAGGAACAATGCACACTGTCATTCACTTCCTCACTTTCCTTTAAGAGCTCGCCATGGCGGGTGCATCAAACTTTTGTAGTCAGTGTGACATGGGGTACGTTAAAATGTATATTTAAGTAGTTATTATTACTTATTATTTGTATTATATTGCATATATCATCATACATATTGAACATGTTCATTATATATATTTTTTTTATGCTAGGTACGGCCAATTTTGGCAAAACTACGGCGGCCAGGCCGACCTCTTGCTTGATATTTGCCGATCTCATAAATTAATTCAAGATAGTATTAACTGTCCTAAATGCGACCACCTTTGTCGTCTAGACAAAAACATTTATTCTTTTAGGTGCGACAAGTCTAGGAAAGTAAATAATAGAACAGTTAGATGCAATTTCAAAAAATCACTTTTTAAGAACACCTGGTTTGATAACAGTAAGCTCGATTTTGAAACTAATTTAAAATTTGTGAATTTGTATGTAAGAGAGACTTTTTCTTACGAATCTGCACGGAGCGATTTTCAGTTTCCAAACAAGACTATTTGGGATTGGGCAAGCTTCTGTCGGGAGGTTTTAATATCTTGGTGTTTAAATAATGAGTCAGACCAGATAGGAGGGCCAGGGGAAATTGTAGAAATTGATGAGAGTAAATTTGGAAAAAGGAAATATAACGTTGGTCGACTCATTGAAGGTCAGTGGGTTTTTGGAGGAGTATGCCGCAAAAGTAGGAATTTTTTTTTCGTACCTGTGCAGACGCGTGACTCTCCTACTTTGCTTAAAGTAATTAAGGAGCGTATCCACCCAGGGACAACGGTCATTAGTGATTGTTGGAAGGCATATAACTGCTTAGAAAAAGAGGGCTATCAACATTTAACTGTGAACCATTCATATCATTTTGTTGACCCTGAGACTAAAGCGCACACAAATACAATTGAGCGGAAATGGAGGGAGGCCAAAGCCAAAGTGCCACGCTTCGGCAGGAGGAAGTACCACTTCATCGGGTATCTGGCCAGGGCTATTTTCATGATGGCATTCCCGGAACAAAATAAAAGGTTTCACCAGTTCCTCCTCGCCGCAGCTCACCTGTACCCCCCACACTGACGGTATGTCGCTAATATTTTTTTATAACGAAGTTGATGTCTCTCTGCACGAAGTGCTAAAGAGGGAAAAAATACAGTGCGAAAATATTTGCGAACATTACATTCATGGTTATAGTACAAATAACGAAAACATATATTTTTCATCAATGGAAACATGTGCGCTCATGAAAAATAAGGCAGTTACAGGACAGGGAAAATACAAGGTCAAGCCAGCATTTTTAAAGTGTACATCGTCTTTACCTCACAAGGAAAAACCAAAATGGGAC
Source organism: Penaeus chinensis (assembly GCF_019202785.1). Classification (NCBI taxonomy): domain Eukaryota; kingdom Metazoa; phylum Arthropoda; class Malacostraca; order Decapoda; family Penaeidae; genus Penaeus; species Penaeus chinensis. The sequence continues at coordinate 2,030,653 of NC_061843.1, read as the reverse complement.
GCGTAACTCATTATTGCGATGTATCAAGTAGGCCATGTATTACTACGCGCTTGTGAAAACTATCATTTGGTAATTAACAGTGTTTCTTTTTACGTATTCATGTATTTCATTATTTATTTTATTATTATTATACTTTCTTTACGTGCTTTGGTAATTATTTACACTATTTTGGACAATAACCATGTGCGCATGCGCCTTTTTCCACCGGGAGATTTGACACTTCGTCAGTCGCCATTAGTTCCGAAACACCGGTGAGAAGTGTCACAATTTAAGAGTGTTGCGTCGATTCCGGGTCATTTTTAAAGCCGTATAGTGGATATATAGAACAAAGATATATTAGTATCTATCTCACCCTGATGTTTGAGCCTAACAAGTGCCCCAATTGTCGAAAAAAGTGATTACAAACAAAGGAACTCGGACCATAGACGGAAGCGAAGAAAAGTTCGATCTTTCGCTATATAAAGGTATGTGGTTTTACCCTGGGCGGTTCCGAGGGCAAAGCACCTTGGCTAGTGAATATATAGATAGTATTTTCTTAGGCTAGGTGTATATGGTACTACGGGGGTCCAGGCGGCTGAGCCCCCTGGCTAGGTGCAAATAGTACTACGGGGGTCCAGGGGGCAGAGCCCCCTGGCTAGGTGCATATAGTACTAGGGGGGTCCAGGGGGCAGAGCCCCCTGGCTAGGCGCATATAATTAGGCTAGGCTAGGCTAGGTTAGGTTTGTATATTACTAGGGGGTCCAGGGGGCTACGCCCCCTGGCTAGGCGCATATAATACCACGGGGGTCCAGGTTAGGGTTAGGTTGGTTTATTGGTTACGACTCATTGTACGATTACCACAGGGGATCTGGATAATGTGAAATCCCGTAGATTTTTACCGAGCATTGGGTTTTATTCCCGTAGTTTTTTTTTCGAAAGTTGGCGCGTTAATCCGTAGACTCTCAAAGATGGCGGGGGCGTCCGTAGAGTTTCACTGGCCGATTTCCTTCGTTTTTTGTGCTTTTCGGGATTTGGCTCGGGTTTTCGAAAAATCGACTTTTTAACGTTTCATAAATCACTTTCTTCGATTTCTGCAGGTTCCTTTTGACATCCAGTGACATCCATTATTCCCCCCCCAAAACCCCCGGTTCCCCACGCATCCCCCAAGATCGTTGGGTAGAGGAAAAAAACAAAAAATCTGATTTTGGAACATAGTCTCTGAGAGGATGCGTCGCTCTCGGTAACATTTACCAACTATTTTAATTTCAGGGGATTCGTTTTGAACAGTTTTTTTATTCATAAATTTTCCAGTTGCGTTCCCTTAGGCATTTTTTTTTATAGGTTCCGTTTATTCAGTTTTTGTATTTAGTTTCATAATTTCGTTAATATTCTTAATGATTTACTTTTTGTTTCTTGGTGTTTTCATTTTAATTAATTCCTATGAGTAATTAATTTTAGATAGGTTAGTTTATTTCTAGGTTTGTCTTATATCTTTCTTATGCAATTTTACTTATTTTTTAAAGATTTAAAACAAACGTGTGAGAACTGTCGGCCAAGGAAATGGGCTTGGGTCTAAGTTTATCTGACTTAGATTTTGACGGTCGGGTTTTTTGCCTGAGGGGGTGATTGGGGCCCGAAAGACAGGTCGGAGGAAGGGGTCGTGTACGCGTGGTGGTAGACAGGTCGCAGTGGGCAGGCAGGCGGTTAGAATTATTATTAGGAAATCCCGGTGCCTTCGGCTAACTTATATTTTGTTCCTTCAGTTATTTATTTGATTTTGTGTTTTTTTAAATGCTTTCTTGTTCTATTTAGGTCTTAACCCATTGCCGACGGACATATACATACATACACAGACTATGAATTTACTTGTTTGATACTTTTTATACAAAGATGGCTACAATTGTACTAAGTCACCAGTGACCAGCTATGAGTACTGCTTGACTCGCAAAAGTATTGTTATTTGTGTTCGAAACTCTGATGAGTAAACACCTTATTTATAGCGCAGTAACAACAAACACTAGGTCTTGTGCCACTTGAGCTACCCTGGAGCCCGGGGCCTCTTGTCTCGCTTGACATGGTTGTTCCTGAGTTCTCTTAAAGTAAATTAAATTAAAGTGATATTTTTTGTGCTTTGCCAGCACCTTCAGTGCTCTTGCTTTGCAGGTGACACGAGGCTACAGTAGTAGTAGTCAGCACCCCACCCCAGACCCGCAGCTCTCTTCTACACCAGGGTAGCCCTTGTGGCTTTGACCCCTGGGTAGGGAGGCCCAGTAGTCTGGGGCGTCATTTGGGCGCACTTTTTCTTTGGTCCTGATCTCTTTTCATCTTAATGTGACTTTCCTGAGCCTACCGGAGTTCCTCGGAACTCCCGTATTCGCTTGGGGGGTGGGCATTGAATTACCGTCCTTCGCCTAGGCAAGTTCGGTGGTAAGGAAGTGTCCCACACATAACTCGATCCCTCTGTGGTACTGGAGAACGCAACCAGGCTTCCACTGGGGGGGTAGAGGACGAAAAACTGATTTACTCTCTTAGCTATTGCAGTTAGGTTGATAACAGTTAAGAGGTTTTTGTCCCCTCAGGATTACGTTTTTGAGAAAAGGGGTCGGACCTGGTCCGATACCCAGTATGAGTGATACCCCGGCTACCCCTTCTCCTCCTCAAGGAGGAGGGGCGACTAGCGACCCTTCTAAGACCAATCTGATGACGAACAACGGAACCCCCACTAATGACAAGACGAGACGACCAATTTTCACAATCCCCACCCAGAATGCAAGGTTCGCGAATGTAAAATGCGTTAATGAAAATCGGTCGCTTTTGAATTTGAACCCCTTTATCATCAAAAAGGTCCTTGATGGTCAAGTGGCGACTTTGATTTTGTTAAAAAAATTGCGAGATGGAAGCCTCCTTGTTAAAGTACAATACAACTCCCAGATTAAGGATTTACTTAAGCTGACGCAAATTCATGATCTTCGAGTAAGAGTAACTATTCCTATTGGCCCAAATACCTGTAAGGGAGTAATCTTTCACAGGGATTTGAGGACGATGGATGAAAGTGAAATTCTTGAGAGCATGAAGGACCAAGACGTAGTGGACGTTCATTGTATGACCAAGAAGGACGGGAATGTGCGAACGAAAACTGGACTGTGTTTTTTGACTTTTGCCTTGAATAAAATCCCTGAATATGTCAACGCGGTTATGAACGTGTACAAGTAAGACCTTATGTCCAAAAGCCAATGCATTGTAATAGATGCCAAAAATTCGGACACACCTCATTAAGATGTATTGACAAAGATTCTTCTAAATTCACTTGCCGTAAATGTGCTGAAGCCCATGACACCATCACATGTACTAGCAAAATTTCCAAATGTGCTAACTGTGAAGGTCCCCATCATTCAGGATCTGCCGAGTGCAGCATCCTGAAGAAGGAGACTGAAACATTGGCATATATGAGAAAGCATGAAGTTAGTTATACTGAAGCTAAGAGGAAAGTGGAAAGTTTGACACACAAACCCGATACTTCCTATGCTGCAGCGGTAACTAGCAACAACCCTAGTACAAGTGATGTCAGTCAACAGCTTGCAGCTAAGGATAAGGAAATTGCCGAACTCAAACAAACCGTTAAAGATTTAAATATTAAAGTTTATCAACTGACAAAATTGGTCGATCAAATGGCTGCATCAACCCAGCCTAAACATCTTAAGGAAGCAGACACTGAATCACAGTCCGGAGCGCACCTTCCCGTCCGGGCTACTCCTGCGAGGACTTCGTCTGGCTCGCGATCGGTTTCTCGAGAGAGAAGCAGGTCGCAGTCTGTCAGTCGTCTCCCTCGCCAGGAGGTGCAGGACATGGAGGCTTCTGTCTCCAAACCATCCCGTGAGAGGTCCCCGGGAAGCGAGGGAGAGGAGGCGCCTCCCTCCCATAAAAAGAAAATTAAAACTGGTGGACAAGGCACTTCCAAACCCCATAAAACGTAATCATCGCGTCAACCATTATACAATGGAACTGTCGAAGTATTAGATCTAAAGTAAATGACCTTAAATTATTAGCCTCGTCCTATGCTCCCGATATTATCGTTCTCCAAGAAACTCATTTGACAAACCTCGTCTCTGACGAGGTCGTATCGCTCAGGAACTACCATTTATGTCGGAAGGATCGTGAGGGTAGGGGTGGAGGCGGAGTCGCCATGTACATCCACCAAAGCCTCCCTTTTACAGAAGTGACTATTGATTCTACTTTGGAGTTTGTCGCATGTAAAGTAAAAATTAATGGCACGTATCTGGCTATATGTTCAGTTTATTGTCCGCCTGATAAAGTGATAATCTATGATGAGCTCTTTGCTCTTCAAGAACGTCTGCCACAAAATAAAGTAATTTTAGGTGATTTCAATGCTCATCATACGTTATGGGGTTCCCTACGGGTGGATGGTAGAGGTGAGCAAGTAGTTAAGCTGATTAACGAGTCTGAATTAGTCCTTCTGAATGATGGTAGTCCCACGCGGGTGGACGATAATACCGGGAATTTGAGCTTTATAGATATATCACTGGTCTCTTCATCAATAGCAGCCAAGTGCCTGTGGCACACCATTGACGACTCGTTGGGAAGCGACCATCTTCCTATTTTGATTAAATACTCATGCGACACAGTGAGAACGCCTTCAGCGCCTAATTTTAACGTAAAAAGAGCAGACTGGGTCGCCTTCACAAGGAGCGTCAAGCTCGAACTTGTAGGAGAAACCATTGATGATAAAGTAAACAATATTCAGAATTCGATTATAGAAGCAGCTTTGCTATCTATTCCTAAAACTTCGACAGATAGCGTTAAGCATAGAGTTCCATGGTGGACACCAGATTGCCGCAGGGCGCTGTGCCGACGCACTAAGGCCTACAGGCTTTTCAAAAATAACATCACAAATGAGAACTTTTGCAATTATTAACAAGCAAGAGCTAGGGCTCGTAGAGTAATTAGACAAGCAAAAAGAGACTCCTGGCGGAGCTTTGTCTCTACAATAAATAGCAATACCAAAATATCAGAGGTTTGGTCCACAATCAATAAAATCAATAAGAAAAAAACATCTTTTAAAATAAATAACATCGCTGAAGAGGGAAATAACATCGATTCCCCTAGAGACATTGTTAATGCACTCGCCAGGCAGTTCTCTCATACAAGCAGCTCAGCAAACTACCATCACGCATTCCTGCCCATCAAGGAAGCGGCTGAGCTGCAACCAATTCACTTTGCCACAGGAGATGACTTTGATTACAACCAAGATCTTACAATGAATGAGCTTGTCCGAGCCCTAGAAGCCTGTAGAGGAACATCCCCAGGCCCCGATGAGATTCGATATGAGATGATAAAGCATCTTAATCATGATGACATGATTAAGTTGCTAGAAGTGTACAATGAAATTTGGAAAAGCCACACTTTTCCAAACTCATGGCACTTCGCCCACATCATTCCCATATTGAAAGGAGGGGGACAGTCATATTCAAGAGGCAATTGCCAAAAAAGATTTTTTGATTTCAGTATTTTTAGATATAGAAAAAGCCTACGACATGACATGGCGATATGGCCTACTCAGAAAACTTTATGCTTTCGGATTACGTGGAAACTTGCCTTGTTTTATTCAAAATTTAATTTCTGACAGAACGTTTTCTGTCAAATTGTTTTCTGACAATGTCACTTTTTCGGACCTTTTTGTCCAGGCAAACGGGGTCCCACAAGGAAGTGTCTTGTCACCTACATTATTTCTATGTATGATCAATGACATCTTACCAGCTCCTCCTCGGAATCTTAAATACTCATTGTACGCTGATGATTGTGCATTATGGCATTCCAGCAATAATGCAGAATTCTCAGCAAATCGCATCCAATTGGCACTGGATATGATTCATAACTGGGGCCTCCAGTGGGGTTTTAAGTTTTCCATTAGAAAGAGTATTGGGGTAATTTTTTCACATAGGAGGAAGCCGAACATCAGGCTAACTCTAGACAACCACCCAATACCTATTCAAAATTCTGCAAGATTTCTTGGGCTACTTTTTGATAGTAGACTCAATTGGAAAGACCACATTGGTCAGTTAAAAAATAAATGTCAAAAAGCACTAAATTTATTAAAGTGCATTTCTGGTAATAAATGGGGAGCTGATAGACAGTCTTTGCTAATGGTATATAAAGCCCTGATTAGGTCTAAAGTAGACTATGGGTCAATCGTGTATGGTTCGGCATCGAAAACAAGTTTGAAAGGATTGGATGCTGTGCAGAATGCTTGTTTGCGTGTGTGTCTTGGAGCCCTAAAATGTACTCGGATCGAGCGTCTTGAGGTGGAGTCAGGAGTACCTCCCCTCCGACTCAGACGCGGCCAGTTAGCACTGACCTATGCCGCAAAGGTGGCTCGAGACCCGAGCCGCCCTAATGGCAATGGAGGCACAAGGCCCTTTGCCACGAGACTCCACGACCTCGTCGAGAAAGTCGGTATAGATCTCTCTACCATCGATACCCTGGTTCAGTCAAATATAGCGCCATGGGAAACACCCAATTTTTCTATCATGGAAGCCTGGCTTCCATCAGCCAAGGCCATGGCGCCGGAGGGTGAGGTACGCCAGAGGTTCAGAGAGATCCTTATTAAACATCTCCCTTTTTTTCATATACATACCGACGGCTCCAAGACAGATGAGTGTGTAGGTGCGGGTGTATGGTCGACTGAATGTGAACTAAAGTTTAGACTGCCGAATCATACATCGATTTTTCTTGCGGAACTTTTTGCCATTGATAAAGCTATTGATTTTGCACTATCGACGACCCACGATAGAATAGTCATTTTTTCCGATTCGTTAAGTTCACTTAAAGCTATTAAATCCTTAGAAACCACTAAAAATGAATTGCTGGGTAATATCATTCGTAAGTTACACGGTGCCAACAAATCAATCAAGCTAATATGGGTACCAGGTCACTCTGGTATCCATGGTAATGAACAGGCTGACAAACTAGCCGGGTCAACTGGCGATCTGGACACTACCATAGTTCGTACAGATCTCAGGTGTTTTGTGTCTCTTATAAAAGCAAAAATACATCTCCTGTGGCAAAGTGAGTGGACCAACCTCCAGTTGACTAACAAAGTCAAACCACAAATAGAACTGTGGGACACAGCCCACAGGAAAAGCAGAAGGGAGGAGGTGGTCTTGGCCCGCCTCAGGGTCAATGCCACCAGATTTACACACCTCACTCCCTATATAGAGAGAAGTTTCCCTCCTCAATGTCCCCACTGCAACACCAGCCTTTCCCTAACCCACATCCTAATAATATGTCCAAGATATTCCAACCCTAGACAAACAATAAAAAACTACTTTAGAATAAAAAATAAAGATTTTTCATTAATAAACATATTATCAGATGATGAAAAAATCATCCATAAAAAAATTGTTTTTTTAAGGGAGACAAAACTTTATGACCTTATATAGATTGATAGAATAAATAGGATCCATTGGCTTAATAACCTTGGCCACATGCCGCTGGTTGATAGCCAAGAAATCCAACAAAGAAAGAAAGAAAGGAGTATTGTTTTCAATGATTTACAAAATTATCTTCCATACTCTCATTTTGCTGTTACAAGCTTTTTATAACATTGCAGTAGTTATAATCATTATGACTAAACTAACACCATCGATATTTATAGCACTAGTAAAAAATACCTTTTTTTCCCGCAAATTCACGGAAAGGCGAAATCAGGTAAGGTCCCAAGATCTGATAATTGACTCCTTTCTGGCCATTAATTTTCCCCGGCGGCAGTGGGTTAATTAGAGTAAGGGTGAAAGCTATTAATGATTATAATGATGGTGGTACTAAGAGTTATAATAAGTTATAATTGTTATTATCATTATTATCATTGTTACTATTATTATTATCATCATCATCATCATCATCATCATCATCATCATTATTATTATTATTATTATTATTATTATTATTATTATTATTTATCATCATCATTATCATTATTAATATTATGATCATTATCATCATTGCAGTTATCATCATTATTATTATTTGTTGTTGTTGATATTATCTTTACTGTAGTAATAATGATCACCATAATGATGATGGTGATGCTGATAACAATAATGATAATAAAGATCATAATAATTATCATCTTCATAATCATAATATCATTGATGATTGTAATAATAGTAATAAAGATAATGATAATAATGATGATGAGTATAATCATGATAATAATATTAATACCAATAAAGATGATGCTAACCTTGATATCAATGATAATGACACTAATAAAGGTAATAATGATAATAGTAATAATAATGATAATAACTATTATTATTATTATTATTATTATGATAATGACAATGGCCATAACAATAATGATAATGATAATATAGGAAATATATGATAATAATGATAACAATAACAATAATGGTAATGACAATAATGATGATAATAATAATAATAATAATAATAATAACAAAAACAATGATAATAATAATAATAATAATAATAATAATAATAATAATAATAATAATAATTCTTGTCAAAGGTTAGAGTGATAATGATTATTGACACGTTGACACTCTCCCTTCATACATTGAGGATAAATCGTAGTTTATCGACATAATTATCGTTGGTAATGTTTCGAGCAGTTGTGCGTTGCGGTTCACGAGTTGGTCATACCCGATAGATACCTCCATTCTCTAGTATTCCTTTCTATATGGGAAGTATAGTATAGTAACCACTCTATACCTACAATACCCTGTGGTAGGGAAGGGCAGGAAGAATGTAAGGGAAACTGTAGGCTACAATATGAAGGAGAGGGAGGTTTCCGCACTTAAATATGGGGAATGGGTCAAGAAATCACATCTGTAGGGGATTGCGACACCCTTTAAGGGCAATCCGCTTCCTCCGATCTGCCTCACAACCAGAATGACGCGGTGTTTGCCATCGGCCTCGTGGAGGAGCTTCCAGGAGACAATGAGGTGACATCGTGTGACCGGTGTTCCTGAGCGACAGGACTTGGTTAAAGCTTTTACATTCCAGGGGAAGCATTCAAGAAAGGTCATAGATTCTGAAATTTGTCTTTGACAGAAAAAAATACGCCGAGATTTTGTCCATGACTCCTCGCGAAAATGTCTTTGTCACCCGAGTTTTGTCTGTGATTCTGCCGAAGCTAAAGACAGGTCTGGAGGTGTGCCACATACTCAAGAACTCTTTAAATTGTCCTTATGATATACACCAACAACAATAATGCGATTTTACAGTCGTTGAGGATATCTCCGCATCACTGATCATATGGAAAACGTCCATCCATACCACTACATTAGATTATAATTATAGGGACTTTTAAAAAGTAAATATTAGTGGTAATACTTAGGATAGAACGAGTCACAGACAAATTCTACAACAATCTTGCAGTCAAAGACTGCTTTTAGGACAGACCTTAAATTTGTCTAGGAAATTTCTATGACTTTTCGTGAATACCGCCCCTTATCTATTGCACAGGAGGCGTGTGGGGAGGGGGGGTTGCGACAGGTATTTTTGATCACTGAATGCTTACCGTGTTGGCCGGATTGCCAGCAGGCGATCCAGCCGCCACGATGTAAACGAGAGGTGTATATATATATACAAATATCTCTCTATATATACATGTATATAGAGAGATAGTTCGATGCATACATACATACATACGCATACATACATATATATATATATGAAAACATATATATATATATATATGTATACATACATATATGTATACATGTATATGTATGTCTGTATCCAATTATCTATAATATATAATATACATATATTTATGTGTATATATGTGTGTGTGTGTCGTGGCCAGCGCCATCACCAGACGCAGCTCCCCCGATTTTCCCCATCTTCGATTAACTCGTCGTTGATCTATTGTCAACCTGCTGCCGTGGCGAAATGCTTTTTATATATTTACACGAAATGGTCAAAGGCTCGGGGTAAGTTACCGCTACAAGTTAGAGCTTGAGGTCCACATCAAAGAAAATTAAACTTACGGGGGAACTATTTTAATTTAAAGGGATTCGTTTTGAACAGTTTATATCTATTTCCTAGATGCGTTCCCTTAGCCATTTTTTTCTTTATACTAACGGGGGAACTATTTTAATTTCAGGGGATTCGTTTTGAACAGTTTTTTATTAATTAATTTTCCAGTTGCGTTCCCTTAGCCTTTTTTTTTTTTATTGGTTCCGTTTTTTTCAGTTTTTGTATTTAGTTTCATAATTTCGTTAATTTTTAAATGATTTACTTTTTGTTTCTTGGTGTTTTCATTTTAATTAATTTCTATGAGTAATTAATTTTAGATAGGTTAGTTTATTTCTAGGTTTGTCTTATATCTTTCTTTTTTAAAGATTTAAAACAAACGTGTGAGAACTGTCGGCCAAGGAAATGGGCTTGGGTCTAAGTTTATCTGACTTAGATTTTGACGGTCGGGTTTTCTGCCTGAGGGGGTGATTGGGGCCCGAAAGACAGGTCGGAGGAAGGGGTCGTGTACGCGTGGTAGTAGACAGTGGGCAGGCTGGCGGTTAGAATTATTATTAGGAAATCCCAGTGCCTTCGGTTATCCTATATTTTGTTCCTTTGTTTATTTATTTGATTTTGTGCTTTTTTTAAATGCTTCTTTGTTCTATTTAGGTCTTAACCCATTGCCGACGGACATATACATACATACACACTCTGTGAGTTTACTTGTTTAATATTTTTTACACATAGATGGCTACCCTTGTACTAAGTCACCAGTGACCAGCTATGAGTACTGCTTGTCTCGCCGGAATATTAATTTCATTGATTTACAAAAATATCTTCCATTATCATAATTTGCAGTTACATATGTTTAAATTAATACAGTAGTAATTATCTTGGTAATGGTAATAACACCACCGGTAGTTATGTATCGCCCTCTGGGAACCACTCAAATTTTTTTCCAGAATGCCACCATATGTTAGTTCCAATGTTAGGTTTTCTCCAAAAGTTATCTTTAGAACCCACACTATAAAAGAAGAAGAATCATACAGGGTATTTATGATCTAATTTTAGCCTTAGAGGTAACTGAGAGAAGGGGTAATATCAAAACACTTAAGGAGCTTACAAATTTTAGTTGACATTATGAATCATAACTCATTACACTTTTACAATAAAATAAACATGCATTTACCAAAATGTCCAGGTACTCCAACATGTCACTCTTGGTACTAGTTGTTCTTCTCATCTACTTTCCTTTTCTTCATCCATTTCCTGGGCTCCCAAAAGCTGATATTTTCTTTCATTCTTGTGCACAGCACCAGGAACAAATAAATCCAATCTTCAGAAAAAAAAAGATTCCTAGAAAAGAAACAATATTCTAGTTTAGGAATGATAAAACAATATAAAGTTATAAATCTAAACAAATCATTTCTTGAAAGAACAAAATATTTCTTGCAAACAAACAAATTATGTATAGCATTTATGTTATTCTAAATGATCTGAGTAATTGTATACACACTATAGTAATTTTTGACTAAACATGATTTTAATAGTAAACAATTATAAATGTTAAGAACACTTACGCTTTGAATGGATTTTAAATTCTTAATAATAATGAGAGAGACACATCGGGATGTTCAAGAAAACATACTATTTATCTCTAATTTCTAGTTTGATCTCAAATATTTACTTTCTTTTGTTCTATAAATCAAATGTATAGTATTTTATGATTTTATTAATTATAGAATTACAGTTGAATATTTTTTCTTACCTCGGATATTTCACGATAATTTAAAAGACTTTCAGGTTGTTGTATGGCACTCTTCTCTGATCTCTCTCTCTCTCTCTATGATTAAAGCAATAGTATCAGACTTTAGTACTGTAACTATTTTAAAATTTAAAGTCTACTAGGATCACATATAGTACAAACATATAGTTCTTCTTCACCTATATATGCCTAATTTTCAGAACTTTAATGAATTTTTCCAATAACAAAAATAGTACATATGGTTTTCTTAATCAAAATATCAATTATACAACCTTAATTTAAAGGTACTATTGACATATAACAGTGTACCCTTTAAATAAAGAGAATGTATGGTGGGGTAACAAAAAACTTATACTTTGTAGGGTAAACTATTATATTTTACAATTTCCTAATATTAGTAAAACAATAATATGGAAATATATAGACTTCGGTAAATGTTAAGTTTCATCCAGCCTCCGACTTTCGAAACCACTTTTTTTGGAGTGTAATCTCCCCTCGTAGTTTAACGCTGTTATGCTGTTGCTTTCCGTCGCATTTGACTCGTTGATGAGTAGCGGAACTTGTATTCCCCGACGGCAAAGTTGATAAAATGTGTAAGATTCGGCTTCGCACTGTATTAAGGGAGGGTAATTAGCATGATTTACACACAGAAAAACAAGAAAAACACTAAATTAACTTAAAATCGGGCTTGCTGAAACTCTACGGGGACAGTGGCCATGTTTCACCTATGCAATTACGGTTTACAATTCGGCGGTTAAATCCAGGATTATTTTTTACCTGATTGACGGACAATACAAATGAATCAAACCATGTTTGGGCACAATCAACTTTTTAATATGAAAATGCGTTTCGAAAGTTTCCAGATGACCGTTTCAAATTCATACACAAGCTTCATTAATAGTTCCTCAAATAACAACGGTATTTTGATTGACTGCGATAATAAATACAAAGCAAAGAAACAAAAAAAAGCACTACTGACAGTTACGTGTCGCGCACGGAGACCGTGCCGCAACGGCACACGCAGTCTTCGTGAATTTTATTCTCAAACAAAAAACTTACACATTTTTGTAACAGACCTTGCAAACTTTAGTGATGATTGTCGTCAAATATGGTAACCGTTCAATACTTATACTTGTCTTAAAATGTAAGATGGAACTTATTGACCTTTGCCTGAGCCGAAAATACTTCGGAGGCCGTGGCGAGGCTTCAGGCCGCGCAGCCAAGCCTTATTGCTCGTCCCGCGGAAATATGAAAGCTTTAGCCTGATTTCGTCGCGCGCGGCCACGACACCCACTGCGGTCGGTTGCAATAGCCAAATCGGCAATAATTTGTATTAATAATGCATGTATTATTATCCTATTAAAAGTATGCATTTTTATTACATTAATTGGCTTATTACTTGAAATGTACTTCGTGCAATAACTATGTAGATTTCGCCGGTTCTCGTTAAACGTTACTTAAATTTTACTAACCTTATATCGTCCCGTCTCCGTTATTAAGCTTTACTATAACACGTCCTCGGCGTAGCAATATTTCCAGTTATACGTGTATTTCGCGATTTGAAAAAATTTCTGCCGGCTTCTATATTTTTTTTTCACACGTACACTTCCTTGACCACCGGACAGATAGATACACACTAAAGGTTTTCCATGGGCGAGGGCAGGGCTTTCCGAAAAAACTGTTTTTGATTGGTCAGAAAACTGTGACGTCATTGCCTGAAGTTTTCATTGGCTAGAATTTCTCAGTCTGTAACACCGCATAATCGCTAAGTTGTCAGTAATTGGTCGTTATACATGGTGTTCTTGTCTTACTGTTTCACACATTAATAATTTATTATCGGTATTTCAGAAGAAATATGTCTTTACGTGCGCGAAAAAAGGTATTTGCTTTGTATTGGGTTTTATTTTACCATATGCATACAAGCAATCAGGTAAGTGTGACCTCTTACCCGATTTTAATCGCTCTCTGAAGAACTACCATCCAGAGCGACTGGGGGGGGGGGGGGGGGCAGGTGACGGAAGAATTCTTTCTTTCCCGCCTTGCGGCGGGTATAATTCTGCCGCTTGTGGAAAAAATGAATTAATCAATTCTTTTTCAACACCATGTAACCATGGTGTTGTAGGTTACGGTAGGCAGCCCATCCATCACCGTATATCACACTGTCTGGTTTTATATATTTCTTAATAAGGGGTATGAGCGTGTCTGCACTGCGGTCAGTGTCAACCAATGGCACAATTAATTTCCTTTTACTCACACGCTCAATACCCCCAAAGACCCACACCTGGCTCTTCTTCTTTATGATTTGCGAAGTTCTAGCGTCGCCCGGGACCTGGCTCAACTGTCTGCCCCTCTTATACTTACGGCGCACGAGCAGCGTCTCGTCAATCTCAAGTATTACACCGGCACCTCCTATTGAATTTTGATTTTGTAACCAATATTCGGTTATTTCAGAACAAGAACTCCTCCAATCTACGCTAGTTGGCTTAGAAATACTAATACATTTAATAATGTGTGCGTGATCCCAATGTTTTTTGTAGCCAATGATTCACAAACAAAATTACTTTAAAAGGTTACAATTGTGTCCCCTGCAGAAACGTGCCTTTGTAATCGCTGGTCGAGAAAACGCAACTTTTACGCCGTTTTGTCTTTGCTATTTTTTCCATCTGCCACAATACCATATATATGTCGATCTTCACGATATTTGCAAGGTAAATCGCAATGCGGGCAACTTACCGCTCTTGGCAAAACACCGTGTGCTCTCAGGAACTCTACAGCGTTATCATTTTGTTTTCAAAATAATCAGATATAACTCTATAGTAATGCGGGTCACAACCTACGCACCTGAGATCCATTTTGAGCAAAGATTTGGTATATTTGCTTTCCTTGCCTTGTGATTGGTTTATAGCATTTCCTGTAATGCTTTTGGCTCTCGTGACAAATGTCACGCGCATGTGGTATAGAATAAAAGTTTCAAAAGGTTTCGTGTGCTGTTCATGCGGAAACATTGTTGATTTTGAAAATCGCGCGCAATTCTTCAGTTCCCTCTTGCCCGTAATATGGACCAGACACATCGATTTGCGCAGAGTAAGAAATGTCATAGTTACTGTAAATACTCGATTTTATGATGGTATTACTCGTGTATTGTCAGACATTTTAATGTAGAAAGAAAATCACCTTCATGTAAGCTTATGCGGAATTTTTCTCGTTACGAAATGAAAGTATTACAATAAATGAACCAACATAAAACGGTATCATTGTTTTGTTTACAAAAAGTAGGAAAGGATATCGGATGGCGATTTTTAAAATATTGAGATTTGCGACGGTAGTTCATAGAAGATAAGTTTCTTAGATTTATTTGCTCTATCACATGCATATATTTTTTTTCCGGTTTAAAGACGGCTAGTCAGAACTTTACCTATACCGTTGGGTTCTAGATGATTTTTTGGGTCATTCTAACTTCACCTCCCTTGTGTTCCTTACTTCTTCTTCTTCTTCTTTGTTGGATTTCTTGGCTATCAACCAGCGGCATGTGGCCAAGGTTATTAAGCCAATGGATCCTATTTATTCTATCAATCTATATAAGGTCATAAAGTTTTGTCTCCCTTAGAAAAGCAATTACTTTACTTATTATTTTTTCATTGTCAGATAATAAATTTGATATTGTAAAATCTTTATTTATGAGTTGGAAGTAATTTTTTAGTTTTTGTCTTGGTATGTTGTATTGATTGCAGGCTGTCAGGATATGGTTTATGGTAAGGATTGTGTTGCAGAGGGGGCATTGTGGAGGGTATTTCTTTTCTATGTAGGGAGTGAGGTGGGTAATTCTTGAGGCGTTGACCCTAAGTCAGGCTAACACCACCTCCTCCCTTCTGTCTTTCCTGTGGGATGTGTCCCACAGGTCTATGGTTGGTTTTATTTTGTTGGTGAGTTGGAGGTTGGTCCACTCACTTTGCCACAGGAGATGTATTTTTGCTTTTATAAGAGACACAAAACACCTGAGATCTGTACGAATTATGGTAATGTCCAAATCATCAGTTGACCCGGCTAATTTGTCAGCCTGTTCATTGCCATGGATGCCAGAGTGGCCTGGTACCCATATTAGCTTGATTGATTTATTGGCACCGTGTAACTTACGAATGATATTACCCAGCAATTCATTTTTAGTGGTTTCTAAGGATTTAATAGCTTTAAGTGAACTTAATGAATCGGAAAAAATGACTATTCTATCGTGGGTCGTCGATAGAGCAAAATCAATAGCTTTGTCAATGGCAAAAAGTTCAGCAAGAAAGATCGATGTATGATTCGGCAGTCTAAACTTTAGTTCACATTCAGTCGACCATACACCCGCACCCACACCCTCATATGTCTTGGAGCCGTCGGTATATATATGAAAAAAGGATAAATGCTTAATAAGGATCTCTCTAAACCGCTGGCGTACCTCACCCTCCGGCGCCATGGCCTTGGCTGATGGAAGTCAAGCTTCCATGATGGAAAAATTGGGTGTTTCCCATGGCGCTATGTTTGACTGAACCAGGGTATCAATAGTAGAGAGATCTATACCGACTTTCTCGACGAGGTCGTGGAGTCTCGTGGCAAAGGGCCTAATGCCTCCATTGCCATTGGGATGGCTCGGGTATCGAGCCACCTTAGCGGCATAGGTCAGGGCTAATTGGCCGCGTCTGAGTCGGAGGGGAGGTACTCCTGACTCCACCTCAAGACGCTCGATCCGAGTGCACTTCAGGGCTCCAAGACACACACGTAAACAGGCATTCTGCACAGCATCCAATCCTTTCAAACTTGTTTTCGATGCCGAATCATACACGATTGACCCATAATCTACTTTAGACCTAACCAGGGCTTTATATATCATTAGCAAAGACTTCCTATCAGCTCCCCATTTATTACCAGCAATGCACTTTAATAAATTTAGTGCTTTTTGACATTTATTCTTTAACTGACCAATGTGGTCTTTCCAATTAAGTCTACAATCAAAGAGTAGACCAAGAAATCTAGCAGAATTTTGAATGGGTATTGGGTGGTTATCTAAAGTTAGTCTGATATTTGGTATCTTTCTATGTGAAAAAATTACCCCAATACTCTTTCTAATGGAAAACTTAAAACCCCACTGGAGGCCCCAGTTATGAATCATATCCAATGCGAGTTGGATACGATTTGCCGAGAACTCTGCATTGTTGCTGGAATGCCACAATGCACAATCATCGGCGTACAGTGAGTATTTAAGATTTCGAGGGGGAGCTGGTAGGATGTCATTAATCATACATAGAAATAATGTTGGCG
This sequence comes from Penaeus chinensis, assembly GCF_019202785.1. NCBI lineage: Eukaryota > Metazoa > Arthropoda > Malacostraca > Decapoda > Penaeidae > Penaeus > Penaeus chinensis. The sequence continues at coordinate 2,013,609 of NC_061843.1, read as the reverse complement.
ACAAGACACTTCCTTGTGGGACCCCGTTTGCCTGGACAAAAATGTCCGAAAAAGTGACATTGTCGGCAAAAAGTTTGACAGAGAACGTTCTGTCAGATATGAAATTTTGAATAAAACAAGGCAAGTTTCCACGTAATCCGAAAGCATAAAGTTTTCTGAGTAGGCCATATCGCCATGTCATGTCGTAGGCTTTTTCTATATCTAAAAATACTGAAATCAAAAAATATTTTTTGGCAATTGCCTCTTGAATATGACTGTCCAGCTTTACTAGTTGATCGAGAGTTTGGCGTCCCTTTCGGAAGCCGCACTGCTCGTCAACTAGTAAATTACTGCTATTTAAAAAATGCAATAGCCTACTGTTAACAATTCGTTCCATGACCTTGCATAAGCAACTTGTCAACGCAATTGGTCGGTAGGAGATGGCAGTTCTGGGATTACCCCCTCCTTTCAATACAGGAATGATGTGGGCGAAGTGCCATGAGTTGAAGTGTGGCTTTTCCAAATTTCATTGTACACTTCTAGCAACTTAATCATGTCATCATGATTAAGATGCTTCATCATCTCATATCGAATCTCATCGGGGCCCGGGGATGTTCCTCTACAGGCTTCTAGGGCTCGGACAAGCTCATTCATTGTTAGGTCTTTATTATAATCAAAGTCATCTCCTCTGGCAAAGTGAATAGGCTGCAGCTCAGCGGCTTCCTTGGTGGGCAGGAAAGCAGGATGGTAGTTTGCTGAGCTGCTTGTATAAGAGAACTGCCTGGCGAGTACATTAGCAATGTCTTTTGGTGAATCGAAATTTGTTCCCTCGTGGATGATGTTTTTAATTTTGCAGGATGTTTTGTTTTTATTAATTTTTTTGACAGTGGACCAAACCTCTGATATTTTTGTATTACTATTGATTGTAGAGACAAAGCTACGCCAGGAGTCTCTTTTAGCTTGTCTAATTACTCTACGAGCCCTAGCTCTTGCTAGTTTGTAGTTGCAAAAGTTCTCATTATTGATGTTATTTTTGAAAAGCCTGTAGGCCTTATTGCGTCGGCACAGCGCCCTGCGGCAATCTGGTGTCCACCATGGAACTCTATGCTTAACGCTATCTGTCGAAGTTTTAGGAATGGATAGCAAAGCTGCTTCTAAAATCGAATTCTGAATATTGTTTACTTTATCATCAATGGTTTCTCCAACAAGTTCGAGCTTGACGCTCCTTGTGAAGGCGACCCAGTCTGCTCTTTTTATGTTAAATTTAGGCGCTGAAGGCGTTCTTGCTGTGTCGCATGAATATTTAATCAGAATAGGAAGATGATCGCTTCCCAACGAGTCGTCAATGGTGTGCCACAGGCACTTGGCTGCTACTGATGATGAGACCAGTGATATGTCTATAAAGCTCAAATTCCCGGTATTATCGTCTACCCGCGTTGGGCTACCATCGTTCAGAAGGACTAAATCAGAGTCGTTAATCAGCTTAACTACTTGCTCACCTCTACCATCCGCCCGCAGGGAACCCCATAATGTATGATGAGCATTAAAATCACCTAGAATTACTTTATTTTGTGGCAGACTATCCTGAAGAGCAAAGAGCTCATCATAAATTACCACTTTATCAGGGGGACAATAAACCGAACATGTAGCCAGATACGTGTTATTGATTTTTACTTTGCATGCGACAACCTCCAAAGTAGAATCAATAATCACTTCTGTAAAAGGGAGGCTTTGGTGGATGTACATGGCGACTCCGCCTCCACCCCTACCCTCACGATCCTTCCGACACAAATGGTAGTTTCTGAGTGATACGACCTCGTCGCAGACGAGGTTGTTTAAGTGTGTTTCTTGTAAGACTATAATATCGGGAGCATAGGACGAGGCTAATAATCTGAGGTCGTTTACTTTAGATCTAATACTTCGACAGTTCCATTGTATAATGGTTAACGCGATGATTACGTTTTATGGGGTTTGGAAGTGCCTTGTCCGCCAGTTTTAATTTTCTTTTTCTGGGAGGGAGGTTCGTCCTCCTCTCCCTCGCTACCCAGGGGCCTCCCATGGGTATTTTTGGAGACAGTAGCCTCCATGTCCTGCGTCTCGCTGCCAGGGAGACGCCCGGTGGAGGATGATCTGCTTCGAGAAGCAGACCAAACACCAGACGAAGTCCTAGCAGGAGCCGCCTGGACGAGAAGGTGCGATCCAGACTGTGTTTTGGTATCATCCTCCTTATGATGCTGCTGCTTTTGCTGGGTTGATTCAGCAATTTGTTGAATTGTATCTTTCAATTCTTTGATTTGACTCTTTAATTCCTTGACCGTTTCCTTTAATTCAGCAATTTCTTTATCCTTAGCTGCAAGTTCCTGACTGATGCCGTTTGCACTGGAAGAGTTGTTAGTTGCTGCTGAAGCGTAGGAAGTATTGGGTTTGCTGGTCAAACCTTCAACTTTCCTCTTGGCTTCACGGTAACTAACATCATGTCCTCTCATGTATGCTAATATTTCAGTCTCCTTCTTCAAGCTGCTGCACTCGGCAGAGCCAGATTGATGGGGACCTCCACAGTTAGCACACTTGAGCGTATTCTCAGTACATATAGCAGTGTCATGATTTCCAGCACATTTACCACAAGTAAATTTATTGGTATCTTTGTCATTGCATCGTAATGAGGTGTGTCCAAATTTTTGGCATCTATTACAGCGCATAGGTTTTTGAATGTAAGGTCGCACTTGGACACGTTCATATCCAACCGTGACATACTCAGGAATTTTACTTGAAGCAAAGGTCAAAAAGCACAATCCGGTTTTTGTTCGCACATTCCCGTCTTTCTTGGTCATGCAGTTCACGTCCACTACGCTTTGGTCCTTCATATTTTCCAGAATTTCACTCTCCTCCATTGTCCTCAAATCCCTGCTAAAGATTACTCCCTTGCAGGTATTGGGGCCAATGGGGATAGTTACGTTAACCTTCAAATCATGAATCTGCGTCAGTTTAAGCAAGTCCTTAATCTGGGAGTTGAATTGCACTTTTACAAGGAGGCTACCATCTCGCAATTTCTTGACAAAATCAAAATCGCCGTCCACTTGACCATCAAGGACCTTCTTGATGATGAAGGGGCTCACATTCAAAAGCGATTGATTTTCATTCACGCATTTGACAGTCAGATACCTTGCATTCTGTGGAGGGATGGAAAAGAATCGTCGTTCACGTTTGTCAGCAGTAGGGGTTCCGTTGTTCAAGGTCGTATTGGTCGTAGGCGAGTCATGGGTCGTCCCCCCTCCTTGAGGAGGAGGAGGGTTGTTAGCCGCGGGATCAATCATGCTGGGTATCGGACCGAGTCCGACCCCTGGGCCCGTGCCCGTTGTCCTGAAGGGACCAGTTAACCCTTAACTATTGTTAATCAACCTAACAGCAATAGCTAAGAGAAGAGTGTGGCAGTTTCCGTCCTCTACCCCCCCAGTGGAAGCCTGGTTGCGTTCTCCAGTACCAAAGAGGGATCGAGTTATGTGGAAGACACCTCCTTACCGCCGAACTTGCCTAGTGCGAAGGGCGGTAATTCGATGCCCACCCCCCAAGCGAATACGGGAGCCCACAAGGGTACTCCGGTAGGCTCAGGGAAGTCACATGAAGAGAGGAAGAGAATTCAGAATAAAGAAAAAGTGCGCCCAAAGGACGCCCCAGACTACTGGGCCTCCCTACCCAGGGGTCAAAGCCCGTAAGGGCTACCCTGGTGTAGAAGAGAGCTGCGGGTCTGAGGTGGGGTGCTGACTACACCTACTGTAGTCTCGTGTGACCTGCAAAATCAATGCACTGAAGGTGCAGGCAAAGCACAAAATGCTGAAAAAATCAGATTTACTCTACGTAAATTACGTTAAAAAACTCAGAAGCAATAGCGCCGAGCGAGACGAGAGGCCCCGGACACCAGGGTAGCTCCTGTGGCACAAGGCTTGGGTCTATTGCTGCTGCGTCTGAAAAGAGAGGTCCGAGCTGGTTAGAGTCTCGTGTTCCTTACATTTACAGCACTAGTAAAAAATGCATTTTTTTTTTTTTTTTTTTTTTTTTTTTTTTTTTTTTTTTTTTTTTCCCGCCAATTCACGGAAAGGTGAAATCAGGTAAGGTCCCAAGATCTGGTAATTGACTCCCTTCTGGCCATTCATTTTCCCCGGCGGCAGTGGGTTAATTATAGTAAGGGTGAAAGTTATTAATGATTATAATGATGGTGGTACTAAGTTATAATTATTATTTTCATTGTTACTATTATTATTATTATTATTATTATTATTATTATTATTATTATCATCATCATCATTACTATTATTGTTACTATTATCATTATTTCTTTATTATCATCATTATTTCTTTATTATCACTATCATTATTAATATTATGATCATTATCATCATTACAGTTATCATCATTATTATTATTTGCTGTTGTTAATAATATCTTTACTCTAGTAATAATGATCACCGTAATGATAATAATACTAATACTAATAATAATAATAATAATAATAATAATAATTACTTGTAGTAGTAATTATGATAACGGTGATACTGTAATAATGATAATGATAATGAAAATGATGATGATGATGGTGATGCTGATAACAATAATGATAAAAAAGATCAGAATAATTATCATCTTCATAATCATAATACCATTGATGATTGTCATAATAGTAATAAGGTTAATGATAATAATGACGATGATTATAATTATGATGATAATATTAATACCAATAACGATGATGCAACATTAATATCAATGATAATGAAAATAATAAAAGTAATAATGATAATAATGATAATGATAATAATGATAATAATAACTATTATTATTATTATTATCATTATTATTATTTAGGATTTCTGGCTTCTGGTACCAGCTCTCTGACCAGCATCACTGGACGTGGCACAGTAATGCGGGTAATGTGGCTAGGATCGACCACATATCCATTAGCACTCAATGGAGGATTCTCCAGCATTGCAGAGTCTACCGGAATACCGAGTTCTGTGGTACTGACCATAAATGAGTTGTGGCTACCCTCTGAGTCGACTTAAAAACTCCTTGTCAGTCCAGTGGTGTTTCATGTGGACATGCTAAGGAAAGGGGAGTTTGCCCGGGGGTTTGTTGAGGCTAGAAGAACTGGGGATACCCTTCAAGTGTGAAACACTTAATGAGTCCATTAGCGACCACAGCCAGAACTGTATCTCACAAATAACCTTCGTCTTACCTACCAAACCCTGAGAAAGTTGAACTCTAAACCCTCTTCACAGACAGAACAGATACAGAAATGTTGGGCTGAGTACTATGAAAAGTTGTTCCAGGTTGATCCTCAACAATTAGGCAGCCATCTGGCAGTTTGGTACCATCCCCCCTGACCTGCTGAGGGGTGTGGTCATCCTTCTCTGGACAGGAAAATGGGATCGATGGGACTGCAGCAATAACCGAGCCATTAGATTGCTCAGTGTACAAGGGAAGGTACTCACTTTCATCCTTGTGAGACTAATCAGAGATCACCTGCTGAGGCTTCACTTCTAGTAAATCCACAATTGTCTATAGCATGACGCTCTGGGTCATTTTAAAGCACTGCCATGAGGTCGTGTGGGCTGCTTGCAACTTACGTCGACCTCAAGAACACGTTTGGCACAGTACAACGTATGTAATTCTAGGAGCTCCTGAGGCAATTCCATCAAGGGTTATTGGATTAATAGCAAGCTTGTATACTAGTACTGAAAATGCTGTGTGTTGTGATAGGGACAGTCTAGCCTCTTCCACAGCAATGCTGTGTTTTCGCACCAACACTCTGCAGCACTTGCATGGACTGGATACTGGATAGAGCTATTATTCAAAGTCACTGAGGAGCAACACAGGGCAATATTAAGGTTACCAACCTTGATTTTGCTGACGATGCTGCCATTCTATCTGAGTCTCAGGAAACTTTAACAGTGGCTCTAGATTCACTGAACAATTAATTAAAGCCCTTGGGTCTCCTGGACCATAAGAATATTGAAGTCAAATAATATTTTACATACCTTGGTAGTATAGATCATGACTCTGGGCTTTCAGATCAGGAAATCAGTAGATGCATTGTCCTGGCAGCAGGAGTCATGAACTCTTTTG
>NC_061843.1:1995010-2000010 GCF_019202785.1 Penaeus chinensis | reverse complement strand
AGGGGGCGAAGGAAGCGAGGGAGGCGAGGGAGGGGGCGATGAAGGCGAGGGAGGCGGCGAGGGAGGCGAGGGAGGGGGCGAAGGATGCGAGGGAGGGGGCGAAGGAGGCGATAGAGGGGGCGAAGGAGGCGAAGGAGGCGAGGGAGGGGGCGAGGGGGGCGAGGGATGCGAGGGAGGGGGCGAAGGAGGCGATAGAGGGGGCGAAGGAGGTGAAGGAGGCGAGGGAGGGGGCGAGGGGGGCGAGGGAGGCGAGGGAGGGGGCGAATGAGGTGAGGGAGGGGGCGAAGGAAGCGAGGGAGGCGAGGGAGGGGGCGATGAAGGCGAGGGAGGCGGCGAGGGAGGCGAGGGAGGGGGCGAAGGATGCGAGGGAGGGGGCGAAGGAGGCGATAGAGGGGGCGAAGGAGGCGAAGGAGGCGAGGGAGGGGGCGAGGGGGGCGAAGGATGCGAGGGAGGGGGCGAAGGAGGCGATAGAGGGGGCGAAGGAGGCGAAGGAGGCGAGGGAGGGGGCGAGGGGGGCGAAGGAGGCGGGGGAGGGGGCGAAGGAGGCGAGGGAGGGGGCGAATGAGGCGAGGGAGGGGGCGAAGTAGGCGATAGAGGGGGCCAAGGATGCGAGGGAGGGGGCGAAGGAGGCGAAGGAGGCGAGGGAGGGGGCGAGGGGGGCGAAGGAGGCGAGGGAGGGGGCGAAGTAGGCGATAGAGGGGGCGAAGGATGCGAGGGAGGGGGCGAAGGAGGCGAAGGAGGCGAGGGAGGGGACGAGGGGGCGAAGGAGGCGAGGGAGGGGGCGAGGGGGGCGAAGGAGTCGAGGGAGGGGGCGAAGGAGGCGAGGGAGGGGGCGAGGGAGGGGGCGAATGAGGCGAGGGAGGGGGCGAAGGAGGCGAGGGAGGGGGCGAAGGAGGCGAGGGAGGGGGCGAAGGAGGCGAGGGAGGGGGCGAATGAGGCGAGGGAAGGAGCGAAGGAGGCGAGGGAGGGGACGAGGGAGGCGAGGGAGGGGGCGGGCCTGGCGAGGGAGGGGGCGAAGGAGGTGAGGGAGGGGGCGAATGAGGCGAGGGAGGGGGCGAAGGAGGCGAGGGAGGGGGCGAAGGAGGCGTGGGAGAGGGTGACTGGTAGCTCGCCTGTGTCCTCACTGAATAAATAATCATAAATTAGTAAAAAAAAAATGTCCTTGGCACTCACTCGCTGATAGTGTCAATTAACTCTCAGTGCCACGAATGTTGACCGCGCCCGCTCGCTCCCGCTCGACGACAGAGCGGACACGGGCGAGGACAAGAAAGAGTGCCTATGAGGGTGAGCGAGGTGACAGGGGTCGTGGGGCAGACAGGCGGAAAAGAAGGAAGGAGGGAGAGGAGGGGCAGACAGGCGGAAAAGAAGGAGGGAGAGAGAGGAGGGGCAGAAAGGCGGAAAAGAAAGAAGGGGGGGGGGAGGAGGGGAAAGGCGGAAAAGAAAGAAGGGGAGAAGAGGAGAGGGTCCCAAAAGAAAGGGGAGAAAGGCGGGTAATAGAAGGGAAAGAGGAAGGGGAGAGAGAAGGAGAAGAGGAGGAGGAGCAGAGAGGCTTAAGAAATAAGGAAAGAAAAGGGATAGAAAGACGGGAAATAAGAAAGAAGAGGAGGAGAAAGAGGTAAGAAGAAGGAAAAGAATAACAACTACAAAAAAGAAGAAGAAAGAGACGAGGCAATGCGGAAATGGAGAAGAAGGAGGAGGAGTAGGAGGAAAAAACGAAGGAGGAGGAGGAGGAAGAGACGAGGGGGGAGGAGGGGAGACTGAGCGAGGGCCAAGGCCATCTCGAGGGGGAATCCTCAAGTAACACAAGCCACAACATCTGCTTGGTCGAATAAACGTTGCTCTTGTTAATCCTTTTTTTAAGAGGGAAGAAAAAATGGGAGGGAGAGAGGAGGAGGGAAGAAGGGAGGGTGGGAGAGAGAGAGAGAGAACGAGAGAGAAAGAGAGAGAGAGAGAGATTTATAAGAGAGGCAATGCAGTTTCAATACATAACAGCACCCCATTTAAAGGCCATGAAAGGAAATGGCGCAAGAAAGTTTATAACATATTACTATTTTTAAAGATAAACAGAAATAAATAAATAAACAAACAAACAAACATATAAATAAAAAAGGGAAAAAAAACTGCTATGGTAAATGACAGCAGACGGGCAACATGACAGAAACTCCAGTAACATGAATCTGTCACGGGTTTAACAGAGGGACGCGTAAACACCCGAGAGAGAGACCGAGGTTACTTCGCCGGGTGAGAAAACCCCGACGTTTAGTGAAGCCCGGGCATCCGTCGCGAATAGACCGTCGGATCGGTCTCCTACCCCGAGGCCTGAAAGTCCGCTGAAAGGAAGCCACTGTTGGTTGGTCTATTTTTAATTTCATTATTTGGCGTTCTTGTTTGAGAAGAGTCCAAATACTTTAGATTCATGGAACCTCGTCCTGGTATTCCAGCTTCTCATGCGATGTGCAAAAAATAAAAAAATATATATTCCCAACACAGAACATTACTCCCCAATCCACTCTGCGTTCGTAATTTACAAGGAAACCCTCAAGCGACAACAGAGACGATGAGACGAAGGGCGCTCTCGTCACCTTCCGCGCCGTCCCTCTCAGTCCTCCTCGTCGCGTGTCTCCTGCCGGCGGGGATCGTGGCTTCCTCTCGGGTCGAACTCATCAACAACGGCTACGAGAACCTGGTGATCGGCATCTCTCCGAGTCTGCCCGAGAGTGAGGGGGCCGCTCTCATACCCGCCATCAAGGTGAGAGGGAGGGAGAGGGATGGGGCGAGGAGTGGGGGAGGATGGAAGGTATGGAGGGGGAGAGAGAGAAAGCGTGGGGAAAAGAAGGAGGGAGAGAGAGGGATAGAAGGAGGGAGGAAGGGAGACAGAGAGAGGGGGGGTGGAGAGAGAAAGGGGTGGAAGGAGGGAGGGAGCGAATGAAATAGAGAGAGAGAGGGGAGGAGTAGGAGTGGGGGAGATAGTGAGAGGGAGGGAGACATTGAGAGAGAGAGAGACGGAGAGGGAGAAGGAGTTGAAGAGAAAAAGAGAAGAAAATGAGAGAGAGAGAAAAGGGCAATTCAAGATTTTTTTTCTGGTGGTATTTGGTAAGCAAAAAACAGTATTGACTTCTTAAGTTGGTAAAATAAATTCTTTTTTTCCTTGTTAGCTTTATAATTACATCTTTTAAATATAATTAGTGAGTGCAATTATGAAATATTTATCTTGTGACTTCATTCTTGTTCAATAACAACCACAACTATGATAGTGTTAATAGTAATAATAATAATAACAATAATTTTGATAACGATGATGATAATGATAATAATAACAACAACAATATTGATAATATTATAACTAGAACAATAATATTAAGGATAATAATAGTGATAACAATGATGATGATAATGGTAATAATAATAATAACTGTAATGATATTGATAATGATAATAGTAATGATAGTAATAATAATAATAATAATAGTGATAATAATAATAATAATGATAATATTAATAATAATGAGGAGGAGGATAATAATTGTAATTATAATGAAAATAATAAGGAGAACGATAATGATAATAATAATAATAATAATGAGAATAATAATGAGAATAAAATAACAATAATTCACCGATATTCCCGAAAGAGCGTAGACAAGATACCCCCCTACCCCCCTCCTCACCCCCCTGAGCCCGCCGGATTCCCTTCCCTCCTCCTTCAGATTCCGCCCTCCCCACCCCCAACCCCCCCTCCCACATTCAAGGACGACCTCTGACTTCTCTCTCTCTTGCAGGAAATGATCAAGGACGCCTCTGAGGTCCTTTTTACCGCCACCCGCCGCAGGGCCTTCTTCAGGGACGTGCGCATCGTGATTCCGAAGTCGTGGACGAACACGGATACGGACGAGGTCGCTGTTTTCGAGTCTTTTGAGGTTAGTGGGAAGATTTGATTTTATTCTATTCTTTTCTATTAATTATTATTATTTTCTTTTGGCGGGTTGTTTTCGTTCGATTTTGTGTTTGTTTGCTTGGACCTTTTTTGGTATTCTTTTCTGTTTTCTCTTCGGTTTTCGGTTTTATGAGTTTGTTAGTTGTTTTGTTTTTCTTTACTTTGTTTTTCTCTTTTGTTCTGTTTTATTTTTATCGTCTTCTTATTTTTTTTTTTCTTTCTTTGATTCGTTCGTTTTTTGTTTGCTCTTGTTTCTGTTTCCTTTTTCTTTTCATTTTGTCTCTTATTTGTTATCTTTCAGTTCAAGTTTTTTTCTTGTTTTTATTGTGTCTGTTCTTGTTTTGTTTTTATGTGCATTTATTTTTTATTTATTTTTTTATTCATTTATTTATCTATTTATTTTCTAGATTTATTTTGTGGTTTCAGGACGCTTTTTCGTGATGAAAACAGGCCGCTTCTTTTCTTTCTACTTTTATTATTATTTTTTTTTGTTTTTTTGATATGCTGTTAGTGGTCTGGGTATACTGTTTGGTATACTGTTAGTGTTTTTATTTTGATATGCCGTTAGTATTTGTAATATGATGCTAATAGCTTTGGTATACTGTTAGTAGTTTAGTATGCGGTTTGTAGTCCAAGTTATTAGTATGTTTTAGTATGCTGTTGTGCTTTAGTATGTTGTTGGTGATATTGCTATGCTGGTAGTGTTTTAGTATCTTCTTTGTAGTTTTAGTATGCTACTAGCATTTCAGTATGATGTCGGTGTTTTTAGTTAGCCAATAGCATTTCGGTATGATATCGACGTTTTTAGTATGCCACTAGCATTTCGGTAAGATTTCGACGTTTTTAGTATGCCACTAGCATTTCGGTATGATGTCGGCGTTTTAGTATGTCAGAAGTATTTCGGTATAATGCCGGCGCTTTTAGTATGTCACTACCATTTCGGTATGATGTTGGCGTTTTTAGTATGTCAGAAGTATTTCGGTATGATGTTGGCGTTTTTAGTATGTCACTACCATTTCGGTATGATGCCGGCGTTTTTAATATGTCACTACCATTTCGGTATGAT
>NC_061843.1:1982510-1985010 GCF_019202785.1 Penaeus chinensis | reverse complement strand
TCCCATCCCTCCTTCCCTCCTTCCCTCCTTCCTTCCTTCCTTCCTTCCTTCCTTCCTTCCTTACTTCCTTCCTCCCTACCTCCCATCCCTCCTTCCTTCCTTCCTTCCCCCCTCCCATCCCTCCTTCCCGACTTCCTTCCTCCCTCCTTTCCTCCTTCCATCCTCCCTCCCATCTCTCCTTCCCTCCTTCCTCCCTCCTTCCTTCCTTCCTTGCTTCCTTCCTTCCTTCCTTCCTTCCTCCCTCCCATCCCTCCTTCCCTCCTTCCTTCCTCCCTCCTTCCCGCCTTCCCTCCTTCCTTCCTCCCTCCCTCCCATCCCTCCTTCCCTCCTTCCTTCCTCCCTCCCATCCCTCCTTCCCCACTTCCTTCCTCTGTCCTTCCCTCCTTCCTTCCTCCCTCCCATCCCTCCTTCCTTCCTCCCTCCCATCCCTCCTTCCCTCCTTCCTTCCCCCCTTCTTCCCTCCTTCCTTCCTCCCTCCCATCCCTCCTTCCCTCCTTCCTTCCCCCCTCCCATCCCTCCTTCCCTCTTTCCTTCCCCCCTCCCATCCCTCCTTCCCTCCTTCCTTCCTTCCTCCCATCCCTCCTTCCCTCCTTCCTTCCTCCCTCCCATCCCTCCTTCCCTCCTTCCTTCCTCCCTCCCATCCCTCCTTCCCTCCTTCCTTCCTCCCTCCCATCCCTCCTTCCCTCCTTCCTTCCCCCTTCCCATCCCTCCTTCCCTCTTTCCTTCCCCCCTCCCATCCCTCCTTCCCTCCTTCCTTCCTTCCTCCCATCCCTCCTTCCCTCCTTCCTTCCTCCCTCCCATCCCTCCTTCCCTCCTTCCTTCCTCCCTCCCATCCCTCTTTCCCTCCTTCCTTCCTCCCTCCCATCCCTCCTTCCCTCCTTCCTTCCTCCCTCCCATCCCTCCTTCCCCACTTCCTTCCTCTGTCCTTCCCTCCTTCATCCTCCCTCCCATCCCTCCTTCCTTCCTCCCTCCCATCCCTCCTTCCCTCCTTCCTTCCCCCCTCCCATCCCTCCTTCCCTCTTTCCTTCCCCCCTCCCATCCCTCCTTCCCTCCTTCCTTCCTCCCTCCCATCCCTCCTTCCCTCTTTCCTTCCTCCCTCCCATCCCTCCTTCCCTCCTTCCTTCCTCCTTCCCATCCCTCTTCCCTCCTTCCTTCCTCCCTCCCATCCCTCCTTCCCTCCTTCTTTCCTCTCTTTCTCTTTTCTCTCTCTCAATCCTCCATTCCTCCCTTCCTCCCTCCCATCCCTCCTTCCCTCCTTCCTTCCTCTCTTTCTCTTTTCTCTCTCTGAATCCAAATAATCTCTCTCTCTCCCTCTCTCTCTCTCTCCTTGGTCTAGCTGTTGGAGGGTCGAGCAAACAAGAACATCTTTCTCATCACAGACGGAGAGGAAAATGAATCCCCAATGATAGCTGATGTGATGGACGAAATTATAAGCAAGAAAATATGTGTTAGCACCCTGGCTCTGGGGTAAGGTTTTCTGTTTTCAGTTTTATTTTTCGTTTATTCATTCATTCACCATCGTGATTTTTTTTTTTTTTTTTTTTTTTTTTTTTTTTTTTTTTTTTTTTTTAGTACGGTGGCTGGTGAAGCCTTTTCACTTAATTTCTCTATTTTATTTTGTTTTGCTTTGTTTTTGTTCTCTCCCTTTGTTATCTCTCTCTTAATAAACGCCTTTGATTTGAGAAGAACTTTGGACTCGCAGAACCCCATTTAATACACGTCTGAGATTCCCCTTTTGGAATCGCAGTAGTGAATGGGTGACCTGATAAAGAGGCGAAGAGGTGACTGAAAAGATGGATGACCAGATCAATGGGTGAAGGGATTAATGGGATATTGGGTCAGTGGGTGAAGAGGGTGACTAGATCACTAACCTCCCCCCCCTTCCCCCCTCCTCCACTGCAGGAGCAACGCCGCCAAGGACCTCGAGAAACTGGGGGACCTCACCAAGTGCCCCACCTTCACCGTCAACGACCACGACGAGTCCAACGCCCTCGCGAATGCGTTCGAGAGCGTCTCCAGCCGCCAGCAGTCAGTCAGTCTGGGCGAATCCTTTATCAAGGTGAGTCGACTGGGTGAAGGGGCTAATCAGTGAATGAGGGGCTGGGTGAAGGGGCTAATGGGTTAATGAGGGACTGGGTGAAGGGACTAATGGGTTAATGAGGGACTGGGTGAAGGGACTAATGGGTTAATGAGGGACTGGGTGAAGGGGTTAATGGGTGAATGGATGGAGGGGTGAAGAGGTGAATGGACGGAGGAGTGAGTGAGTAAAGGGCTGAATTGATGTAGGAGTGACTGGGTGAATTGGGTGACTGGATCAAAGCGTGTCCGGATGAATGGGTATCTGTATGAATAAGTGAAGGTGAGTGTGGCTGGAGGAGTGACTGGCTGACTGGATAAATGGGTGACTGGATGGAAGACTGACTTGATGACTGGGTGCCGTATCTTGTCCTTCCTCCTGCGCCGCCTCCTTCCTCACCGTCGTCCCCTCTGCCTCCTCCCC
>NC_061843.1:1975010-1980010 GCF_019202785.1 Penaeus chinensis | reverse complement strand
GGTGTTGCTGATGGTGATGGTGGTGCTGGTGCTGGTGGTGATGGTGCTGGTGTTGGTGGTGCTGATGGTGATGGTGGTGCTGGTGGTGGTGCTGGTGGTGATGGTGCTTGTGTGATGTATTGTGTTGTGGTGATGGTAATAATGAGGGTGAAACGTGATGATGGTGATAATGAGGGTGAGATGTGGTGATGCTGATAACGAGGGTGTGATGTGATGATGGTGTTGGTAATGGTGTGATGTGTTGTGTTGTGGTGATGGTGATAATAAGGGTGTGATGTGATGATAGTGTGATGTGGTGATGGTGAGGGATTCGATGTGGTGCTGGTGATGGTGTGATGTGTTGTGGTGATGATAAGGCTGTGGTGTGATGGTGTTGGTGATGGTGTGATGTGTTATGGTGATGGTGGTGGTGATGATAAGGCTGTGGTGTGATGGTGTTGGTGATGGTGTGATGAGGGGTTTGTTGTGGCGATGATGATAATAAGGGTGTGATGTGATGTATTGTTTTATGATGATGGTAGTGGTGATGACAATGATAATAGTGAAGGAGTGATGTGATGCCAATGATAGTGAGGGCGTATTGTGATGATGATAGAAAGACTGTGATGTGATTGTCAATGAGGATGGTGTTAGCGAGAGTGTGATGTGAAGATGATCATGATAATGATAGCGAGGGCGGGATGTAATGATGATAATAAGAGAGTGATGTGGTGATGTTTTGTGGCATAATGCTAATGGCAGTGATGATGATGATGATGATGATAATGATGGTGATGATGATATTAATGATAACGATGTTAGTAATGATAATGATGATGAAAGTGGCGAAAATGATTATGATAGTGATGATAATGGTAATGGCAATGAGAACAAGAATCAAGGTGATAGTGACTGTCATGATCCTTTTCCCTCTGCTTGTTAATGATGATAATGATAATGATTATATTACTGATAATGATAATAATAAAAATAATGATGATAATAATGATGATTATAATGATAATAATAATAATAAAATTATAGCAACAACATCAACAATAACAACAACAGTTAATAATACCACTGAAAATAAACATTTTTAGATCATTTTCCCGCTATGCCCCCTCTCCCCTGCAGCGCCTACGTCACGCCCCCAGACACCACGGCGAGCGTGCAGGAGTATGACCTCCTAGACAACGGCGTAGGAGCTGACGCGGTCTCAGGCGATGGCATCTACTCACGCTACATGACGAAATTCGCCGGTGGGGGCCGCTACAGCATCAAGGCCCTGGTACGGTGCTTCAGTTTCTTGTATTTCATGCAAGGTGCACGTATACGTAAGGGATTCGTGTTGTATCCCGGGGCTGTAGGACAAGTGCGGTTCTGTGTGTTTGGGGTTTTAGTACATTACCACTACATTTTCTTTTCGAAAAGAAAGCCCCTTTTTGGTCCAGAATTTGCATATGTTTGACCAGGCGTACTGATTGATAATAAAAGCCAGTTATGATCTCAGCATTTTTGTTAAGTTCATACTTTGTTTATCTCTTTATCTATCTACCTAGCGATTTACAGCACATCTATATTTACACACACACACACACACATATATATATATATATATATATATATATATATATATATATATATATATATATGCATATATATATGCATATATATATATATATATATATATATATATATATAAAATATATACATAAATACAAATACAGTAAAAAAAGGAAGAAAATATATATATACATTTATATATATATTTATTTCTCTCTCTCTCTTTCTCTCTCTCTCTCTCTCGTTCGCTTGCTCTCTCTCTCTCCTTTATTCATATGCTGATGTCCGTGTCCTGTCGCCAAAGGTGAAGGGAGGGTCCGGCGCCAGTGTCAACAACGGGCCTCCACCGCCGCCCACATTCCCCTCTGCTGGGCGTCGGCGCCGTCGCTCCGCTGATTTAAGCATTAGTGCGTACATCCTGTATAGTTGAGTTTGCGCAGTCATGTAATTCTCGATCCATTGATTCAGTGATAAGACTCGCTTGTGGAGTAAGTTAAGCGAAAGCACCTAATTTATGTTTTTCCTCTTGCTATCACCCGCACGAAATCGACTGGTTGCTTTGTGAAATGCCAAATGGACCAGATCCCAAGCCTTGCTGTGGCAGCATCGTCCCCTACGACCCAGACACAGCCACTCCAACGGGCAACTTCACTCGGGTCTCTTCAGGAAGCTCACTTAAGGTAAGAAAAACTCTACGGACACGAGACCCGCGTTTAAGTACCTGTAGCAAACAGGGAAATTATCCTTGAGCAACTAGCTAGCTTTGGTATTCAGGGAAAACTGTTAACATGGATTCAAATGTATCTGTCGAATCGATCGGCTCAGGTTCTCTTCAGGGGCATTAAAAGTACTCATACAAAAGTATTTGAACTCGGCACACCTCAGGGAGGCGTACTTAGTCCCATGCTATTTAATATCCTAATGCATAGATTACTGGGCGATACACCACTTGCAGGCAATGACTCCATTATTTGCTATGCCGATGACATTTGTATTAAATCCTCATCCGAGGAGAGAATGCAAGAGATTCTAGATATACTTTCTGCAAGGGCTACTGAGTGTGGCTTGATAATTTCATCTGAAAAAAAAGGCACTTAACCCACAGACAATCCCTCTGCCAAGGTTTCATATCATATAGATGACGTTGAGCTAGATCTCTGCCATCAATACAAATACCTTGGGGTGATTGTTAATGATTCAGAGTTCATTAGAAACCTGAAGAAAAGGCTGTGGGAGCGACTGAAGCCACTTAAGACACTTGTCGGCAAAGACCATGGTATTAATGTCAATATTGCGAGAATCTTTTACTTGTCATACATAAGGTCGGTCATAGATTACCATGCGTTGCACCTAGTATTGTTCAAGGAATCAGAGTTGACTAGTCTAGAAAGTGTCCAAAATGAAGCCATGAGGATCATTCTTGGTGCCCCTAGAACAACAAGGATTGTGAATATGAGAACAGAATTTAATTTGCCTTCTGTTTATGAAAGAATATTATACATAAATACCACATTTAGTGTCAAATCAATTAGAGAACCCCTCCATTGTACATAGTTCCAAAGACAACTAAAACACAGAATAGAAGAGCTAACTTTGAATAACAACACCGATTCATACTCAAATCCATGGTTACAAGTGACGTGTAAACACTTAGCTCAGCTGAACATTCCCATAACTAAGACCCTACATGGACGTTCTGTACCACCGTGGAAAATGTCGGACCTAAGTGTATATTATACGACTGCCCCCAAAAAAGACAGTGCCCCCCTTGCTATACTTAAACAGTATGCACTTGCAAGTATAAATGAGCATCTAGACACTCTTTCCAATGTATATGAATGCTACACTGACGGATCCTTGCAGTCTGGGTGCAGAGCAGGATGCGCTTTTGTTGTATATAAAAACAATATTTTGCAGCACCAGGATTGTAGGAGGGTTCATGACTGGGCTAGCACTATGCAAACCGAGTTGGCAGGAATACTCATGGCCACCGAATTTCTATTGAATCAAGGCTCAGGGGTCATTTTCTGCGATTCACAGAGTGCTCTCCAGGCTCTGAACACTCTAGACAAAGGTGCGGGAAATATTGCAAATGACATCAGGATAAACGTGTATCGTGCAAAAGAACGAGGCCATAATATACGTTTTGTGTGGATTCCATCGCATGTTGGAATCCCTAGGCATGATCATGCTGATCGCCTAGCAAAGTCAGCATGTGACAAACAAAGTGTGGACATAGATCTTGGGATACCTCTTTCTAGGATTTTCTACATCATTAAAGCCTCCTTCAGAGAGGACTTGACTGAGTTGATTAATTCTCAGCGCCCTGAAAGCTGTAGCATAAAGCACTATGACCGGTTTAGGCAAGATTCCTTCATCTATGGTTTATATAAAACAAGAACAAGACAGTGTGATGTTGTGACTGCAAGAATCAGGCTTGGGTATAGATTGTATTGGCAGTACAGTTCGTAATGTCGAAGAAACTAAGTGTAAACTGTGTAATGAAGAATATAAGCGAACACTTGTACATTATATCTCAGAGTACCATGTGATACAGCCTTTCAGGCCACCTAGCATGAGGTACGGAGAACTATGTAACTACTTCATATCATCTGATGCCCTAGAAGATATACTTATGTTGTATCCTAAATTTGGAATGTAGTATCACATAACCGAATATAAAATGTATTAATGCTTTCCCACGCCCAAGCTATATGCCGGCGTGGCAGATGAGTGGATAAAGGACTGTGCAATTGTCCCTTTCCTTAAACTGATAAAAGTACTCATAGCAATGTTATAGGCTAAAATTCAAATGTAACACTATGTAATGTTATGACCATACATTAAATGTACCACAGCTTGCCCACGCCTGTGCAGTTAGCCAGGAAGGTAAATAAAGGACTAAACTAAACTATACTGTAGTTGTAAGACCCAAGTTAAAAAAAACTATTTTTAGCTCTGTGTTCATTTAACATCAACTAATGAGAGTCTTTTCATGAAGAGCAACCCAAACGTTACGATGGTGGGTCTATACAGACGGGACGATCACTAATCCTTCGTTCGACAATATTTTCCAACACTTGTATGATGAACTGGCAGCGCGTTGCTAGGTTCAGTAGGTATATTCTCTGTTTCCTAAGCCCCCCCCCCCCTTCCCCCACGACAACGAGCAAGGGATGGAGGGGGGGGCTAGCCTGCTGGTGAGATCTCTTGGACTCTTGTCAGGAAAACAGTCGACATGAATATATATATATATATATATATGCGTATAACAACAGACAATTTTCACTCTCAGAATTGATAAAACATGAACATGTTTGGTATATTTTGAATATTCGGTATATTTCCTATCTGATCTGTTTTGAGATTATTTCTACCATCCATGTTATGTTGGATTTACTATAACATTAACAAATTTTAGTCCTACGAACAAGTATAACAAGAGCAGAGTTGAT
>NC_061843.1:1967510-1970010 GCF_019202785.1 Penaeus chinensis | reverse complement strand
CCTCTACTAGCTGAACAAGTACATAATCTATGTGCCAAGAAAAAAGAATTTGAATTGTAAACTGTAAAAGCTGTATATAAGTACAGAAACTAGCTTCATGTTAATAAGAAAAGAATAATACAACTAATGGCAGTAACATAAATGAATTATACGTAACTTATGGGATAAATATCAGAGTTTCTCTGATGAAATATAATAATACGGCATATGAAATGATAAGCACAGAGCCAAAAAAATAAACATTTCTTTGTTTTTTGTTTTGTTAAAGGGACTCATTTGTATTAATTCATATTAATTAAACACATCATGCACACACAGATAAAAGATAAAAATCTTAGCTTATTTCAGATATGCAGCTGCTCTACTCCTCCATGCATAATAAGCACATTAAAAAGATTCAAGGAAAATGAAAAAAGATGTTTCATTACACTGACAGTATAGGCATATCTTATCATCATTTTTTTTTTTTTTTTTTTATCATTTTACCAGGAACAGAAAGTGAACTGCCCTCTTAAATGGCCAAATAAAATAAAAATACAAAGTTTCGGAATTTCACCTTGCTAACTCAGAGAAGCACATGACAGTTACGTGACTCACAAAAGGACAAAGACAACAAGTCACCCAACCATCCAATTATGCAATTTATCAACAAAAGTATCACTGCTGTTTTGCATAAACATTCAAAAGATTCTAGGGGTAATTTTTCTCATAAGAGGCAGATGCGATATGTTTTGTTCCGAGTCAACTGAATGAAACTGTTGTATGACAAAGGTAATTTCCACTGATGTCTTTTTTTTTTTTTTCCAAGTCAGTTTTTCTTATTAATTCAGCAAAAACTGTTTTCCGTTTCTTACAGACCTATTCTTTTTTTTGAAATTCTTTTTCTTTTTTATGGAAAATATGTAGCACCTTCATGGACTGGATAGTGGAGTAATTTTTCATCCATTCATTTTTACCCACAAATGGGAATGAGATTATAAAAAACATTTAAAAATCAGTATAATTCACTTAATAGACATTTTTGTTTAACCAAAATTTCAAGAGTTCAAAATACTAACTGGATCTACAATGTACTACAACATATACATGAATACCGGGTAATTGGATTTGAATTTTATCAGTGAAAGCTACGTAACTCACAAAAGACAACAATATAATATCGGAGACACAGAATGTAAGGAATTGCAGAATCTCACAGGCGCTGAATATAGCACAGAAAAACATCTCCCATATAAGAAATCATGAAACCTTTTCTTTAATATTTGCACACACAAAAAAAAATAAAATAAAAAAAGGAAATATTAACAAATATCTTTAGATATGCATGGGTAAGATAACTCCTTACAAATGCCAAATTCAAGAGCTTAAAACAAATAACAAAAGAAACAGATATTAAGGAGATATATCTAACAATACTAAAAATTAATATTTGAGCAATGACTATAAGGCTTTATGCTTGTAATGTATTCAATAAGTACAGTATGACCAAGAACTTAAAATATTGGATTTTCTTTTTTTTATTAACAAAATATGTGTATGTGTGTGTGTGTGTGTGTGTGTCTGTGTGTGTGTGTGTGTGTGTGTGTGTGTGTGTGTGTGTGTGTGTGTGTGTGTGTGTGTGTGTGTGTGTGTGTGTGTGTGTGTGTGTGTGTGTGTGAACTTTATAAATATAATTATTTTAATGTTATTTTTGTTCTTTAACTTTCCGTTTTTTGTAACTTGTCATTTTGTCATGTGTATGAATGCATTATTATCTTAAATACTTTTCAACTTTAATATGCATGAATCATGAGGAAAGAGCACAATACCATATTGATACCTGATAATTCAATGGGCATGAAATATGCATCCAAATGGGATTTACCTTAAATTAGATGTACTAAATTCAAGATTAGGCTAATATACAAGGAGTGGCCCCTACATTCTCTGCAAAATGTGAGAAAATGTAACTTTATTATCAAGGGGAGGAGGAGGAGGGGAATAATGTATAAAATTGTTCTTTAACATCTTATGGTTATATTATTCATCTAAGACAAGTTAGTTTTCTCTCGTATTATGATAAGGTAAACGCTTTTGAAGTATCATTAGCCATGGTTAATTATTACACAAATGAAACTTACACTGATAATAAAAATTTATCACTGCTGTAAACCCTGTTTCTTCCTCTACCAAATGTCTATGATTTTTAATCTTTTAAACTTTTTTACCATTATCATTATTGCATCCCATGGCATTTTCGGTTTCATTTCATCAGTATACATGGTATTCATCCCTTTTTTTTTATCATTGGTCAAGCCATTTTCCAGACAATAAGCCCAGTATACAATGAAGAGAGAAAAAATATATATATATATGGATTGAGAGAGAGAAAAAAAAATTATGAGCAGAACCATAGGAACTCGTCATTCCAATCTCATGACTCCGGTTACTGTAAGGCAAGTTTTTTGTTCTGTTTTTTTCATTTTTTTCCACACCATTCGCCCATCCCCCAACCCCCGAA
>NC_061843.1:1955010-1965010 GCF_019202785.1 Penaeus chinensis | reverse complement strand
AAACGAATCATCTCTTTGTTAACTTTTAGATGTTTATGAATAGGAGTGCAAGATGTGAGAGATCCAAGCAAAAGTATCAAATAATATAAAAAGTTTTGTTTTGCAATTTCATCTTACTGAAAATTCCATGAAGTGGTGATTAAACTTTTATCTTGTTCTTTAAGCATATAATAAACAACATGAAATATGTTACACATGAATACAAACACTGCTCACTGAACAACTTCTTAACCCTGCTAAATAAATGGAAAGCTTAAAATCTAACAAATCCAAAAATACTTGGCTCCAAAATAGGCCACCATCAGAATCATAATTACTATTATCATTCCTATTATCACCATTATCATTATCAATAATATTAACATTATTATCATTATCAATAATATTAACATTATTATCATCACTAACATTGAAATTGCTATCATTATCACTATCACTAATATTAACATTATTATCATTATCAATAATATTAACATTATCATCATCACTAACATTAAAATTACTATCATTATTACCATCATTAATATTAACATTATAATCGTTATTGATATCATCATTATTATCACTGTCACCATCATTACAATAAAACGCCAAAACCTACCAGATCCACAAGCGCCAGGTAGATAAATACTCCGGCCGTGAAAGAATAGATCCAAGGTGACGCAGTTGGGATGGAGCCGAGCATAACCCCCAGAAGAAGACCGGCCAAGCTCAACACCCACAAGAGGGCCATCATCTTTACCGCTTGTTGCAGGTGCATTCCCATCTCAAAGAGGAGTGCGAAGTCCCCTGGAATGGTAGGTAAATAGGGGGGAAGACTGAGTGAATGGGGACTCTTTTGTAAACAGGGAATATTCGGTAAAAAGAGAATGGTTGAGTAAGTGGAGAATAGCGAGTCAATGGGATTTACCGAGTAAATAATGAATGTCGAGTAATAAGGAACGGTGAGTAAATAGAAAGTATTTTATAAAAAAAGGAAGTGAAGTGGACTGGGACCAGTGAGCAAATGGGTAATACTTAATAATTTAGGGATAATATGTGAATAAGGAATATTGAGTAAGTAGAGAATATTGACTATATGGAACATAGACTGATTTCAAGTGAGGAGTGTCATCAGGCAGGAAAATAGAAATCCACATTAAACACCATCCAATCAAAGAGGACTATTAAGTAAAGAGAGATACATTAGCCCTCATTTTAATAACCAGTTACTATAGAAATGATTTACAGTTAAGGCAAATTATTTAGATAACAGAACTATAGTACATATATTCTAAAGATCTTCTATCTATCCAACTTACCAACTTTATGTGGCAGTTCATGGCATAAAACGGCAATGGAGGTTGCCACACCCCCTGTCACGCTAGTTCCGAAAGCTGCCCCTATTGCCATGCCATCCAGGAACGTGTGCATAGCATCGCCTACCAGGATCATGGCTCGGAGAGAATCCTTGCGACCTATTTGGGGGAAAAGGAGGAATGCAGAAAAATGTACGAAAGTTATGATTCGGAATGAATAATACCACAAAAGCAAGAAATGTGATACGGAATCCGGATGAGCTCTCACACACAACTTATCTACCATTTATATTCAGTGTATTGTCAAATCATAAGGATAAAAGCAGAATGTTCAAGAGCGCTCATTCACCCGTCACATGAGAATGGCCGTGGTGGGAGTGACCATGATGGCCCACATGGTACTCCTGTAAGACCATGTTGAAGCTGGAGCTGTTTTGCCGAAGGACTTTTGGCCTCCCAGATGACGGGGTGTCCAGAATTAGGGAGAGTTCTCTTCCCTGCAATGGAGTTGGAATTAACTGAAATTTCCTTCTATTACTTTTTCACCAAAAATGGCATAAAGCAAAGGTAGAAATATAACTGAGTTTTATATACTTTCATCTTTAAAAGTCAAGAATGAGGAAAAGTTCCCTGTCCTGGCGAGAGATTAAAACTTATCTCAAAATATCTCTTCTCCACCAAATGCCTAAAGCTAAAATTTTAGTGGTATTGGGACTTCTTATTAGATATTTCCTCAACTAATGTTACTTAGTAATTCTGATCTAAACCTGACAAATTCATTCAGCATGATCCGACTTGCTTAGTAGAGAATACATCAAATATCTTTTTTTTTTATAAGTAAAAGATACGCACTATCTCTGACTTGTCAGCTGGTGTCGTGACCAGGCTCTCCTTCTCTGATGCACTGCAGGCTAACTTCTCCTTCTCTGCACACATTGCCACATGTTTGTCAATGGATGCTACCTCAGAGTCCCTGTCCCCTGATGAGACCAGGCCCTGCTTCTCAGGCAAGGTTGGCTGCTGGTCATCTCCGAATCGGCTTCTGTTCGGACCGTTGTTTCCATTGGCATCACTACTCGGACTCACATTTGAGCTGCAACCCTCGAAACAGTTCTGGGCTTCAAGTGCTGTTAGGATTGAAGAAAAAATGTTAAAAGATCTCTAAGAAAACACCTGCGGTATGTATCACATATCAATCACTAAGATCAAGTTAGATTTTTTTTCTCTCTCTACAAATGCTGATTTTCTGAGGAAGTCTTTAGCTTTTACTATACAAGGTGTGTCCTTTCATATTTCTTAAAAAATAAAATTACATATCACAATACCTGAAAACCAACATTTCCTAATTCTATATGAAACCATACTACAAAAATTACACAATCAATAGGTTATATTGCACATGGCTGAAATAACAAGTAGTTGTAGTTACCTTCATTTCATGACAAAGAGCCCAATAATTAGATCAATAAACAAAAGGTGATAATCAATCTGTAATGCGTTGTTACTATCTATTGAAATAATAACAGCACAAGTACATAGCTTACTCATGGTGCTTTCTGCATAGATAAAGGAATTGTGTTTGGAATGTTTTGATAGCTTCTCTCCAATCTTGTCTGTTATCTGACTGGCCGAATCTTCAAGAGTTGTCGTTGTACCAACTGTTTCTTTGTCTATGTCCTCCTGACGGTGGCATAAAACAGAGTTATATTATAGTTATATAATATATTATAGTTATATTATATGATATGAAATTAATTTTATAACAAACATATAACAATTAAAGTATGCAAAAATCTTAAAGAAATGAATTGTATATAAATATACAACTTTACAACAAAAATAAAGACTAAACTTCAGTAAACCTGAGAACAAATTAAAACTGAAACATAAAATGACTTCCTACCTGCTTCACACTCCCACACTCACTCACTCAACCATTGATCCATTTATTCACTTTTTCCCTTCATTCATTCAAGTCGTTCCTTCCCTCAGTCGTTCCTTTCTTACTTCCCCTTCTTTCCCCTACACACCACCCACTCATAACCTCATTTGCTCACCCACTTATCCACGCACCATCCACTCATAACCTGTTGATCCCTCATTCGCTCACCCCCTTATCCACACCCCATCCACACATCACATGTGATCCCTCGTTCACTCACTCACTTATCCACACACCATCCACACATCACATGTGATCCCTCGTTCACTCACTCACTTATCCACACACCATCCACACATCACCCGTTGATCCCTCGTTTTGCTCACCTACTTATCCACCCACCATCCACACATCACCCATTGATCCCTCGTTCGCTCACCCCCTTATCCACACACCATCCACACATCACCCATTGATCCCTCGTTCGCTCACCCCCTTATCCACCCACCATCCACACATCACCCATTGATCCCTCGTTCGCTCACCCCCTTATCCACACACCATCCACACATCACCCATTGATCCCTCGTTCGCTCACCCCCTTATCCACACACCATCCACACATCACCCATTGATCCCTCGTTCGCTCACCCCCTTATCCACACACCATCCACACATCACCCATTGATCCCTCGTTCGCTCACCCCCTTATCCACCCACCATCCACACATCACCCATTGATCCCTCGTTCGCTCACTCCCCTTATCCACACACCATCCACACATCACCCATTGATCCCTCGTTCGCTCACCCCCTTATCCACCCACCATCCACACATCACCCATTGATCCCTCGTTCGCTCACCCCCTTATCCACCCACCATCCACACATCACCCATTGATCCCTCGTTCGCTCACCCCCCTTATCCACACACCATCCACACATCACCCATTGATCCCTCGTTCGCTCACCCCCTTATCCACACACCATCCACACATCACCCATTGATCCCTCGTTCGCTCACCTCCCCTTATCCACACACCATCCACACATCACCCATTGATCCCTCGTTCGCTCACCCCCTTATCCACACACCATCCACACATCACCCATTGATCCCTCGTTCGCTCACCCCCTTATCCATCTTCATTCACCCCCTTATCCACACACCATCCACACATCACCCATTGATCCCTCGTTCGCTCACCCCCTTATCCACCCACCATCCACACATCACCCATTGATCCCTCGTTCGCTCACCCCCTTATCCACACACCATCCACACATCACCCATTGATACTTCGTTCACTCTCTCACTTATCCACGCACCATCCACACATCACCCATTGATCCCTCGTTCGCTCACCCCCTTATCCACCCACCATCCACACATCACCCATTGATCCCTCGTTCGCTCACCCACTTATCCACGCACCATCCACACACTCACCTTACTCTTGCTGAGATCAAGCCCCAAGCCATGACTGTGCCCATGGCCATGACCGTGCCCGCAGAAGAGGTTGTGACAGCGCTCCAGGAACAGGAAGATGACGATGCCGCCGAGGGCAGTGAAGCCGTAGAAGGAATGCAGGAGGGTAGGGTTGCTACCTTGGGGTGCTTCCATGCTGATGGCCTGGGGTGAGGATGTGTAATAATGTGTGATATTTAATAGCGCCCTAATAATGATATAATAATGATATTTAGACTATGTAGATGGTTTAAATATCAGAAGATAGGTGGTGTAAGCTAGAAAAGAAGGGTAGGAGTGTAAAATTAAAAGTAAGTAAAAAAAAGGAGGAAGAGGAGAAGGAGGAAGAAAAGGAAGAAAAAGAAAAAGAGGAAGAAGAGGAAGAAGAGGAAGAGGAAAAGGAAGAGGAAGAGGAAGAGGAACAGGAACAGGAAGAGAAGGAGGAGGAAGAGGAAAAGGAGGAGGAGGGGGAGGATGAGGAGGAGGAGGGGGAGGATGAGGAGGAGGAGGAGGAGGAGGAGGAGGAGGAGGAGGAGGAGGAGGAGGAGGAGGAGGAGGAGGAGGAGGAGGGGGAGGAGGAGGAGGGGGGAGGGGAGGGGGAGGGGGAGGGGGAGGGGGGGGGGAGGGGGGTGGGGGAGGAGGAGGAGGAGGGGGATGAGGAGGAGGAGGAGGAGGAGAGAAGGAGGAGGAGGAGGACGTGGAAGGAGGAGGAGGATGAGGAGGAGGAGGTGAGGAGAGGAGTGAGGAGGACGAGGACGAGGACGAGGAGGCCGAGGAAGGCCGAGGAGGACGAGGAGGACGAGGAGAGGAGGGAATAAAGGTAGGAGGAGGAGGAGAGGAGAAGGAGAACGAGAAGAGAAGGAGAAGGAGAAGGAGATGAAATGAGGAGAGAGGAAGGAGGAGAAGGATGGGGAGGAGTGATGAGGAGGATTAGGGTGAGGTAGGATGAGGAGGCGGAGAGAGGAGGAGGAGGTACAGAGGAGAAGGAGGCAGGAGGAGGAGAAGGAGGAGGAGAAGGCGGAGGAGGAGAGAGAGAGAGGAGGGGAGAGAGGAGGGAGTGGGGAGGAGGGGGGAGGGGTAGGGGGAGGGGGGAGGGGGTGAGGGGGAGGGGAGGACGAAGGGGGAGGAGGGAGGAGGAGGAGGAAGGATGAGGAGGAGGAGGAGCAAAGATGATGATGTAGGAGGGAAGGAGGAGGAGAAGGAGAGGAGAGGAGGAGAGAGGATGAGAGAGAGGAGAGGAGAAGTTGAGAGGGATGAGGGGGGGGTGGGGGGAGGGGGAGGAGAGAAGGAGGAGGGACAGGACCAGGAGGAGCAGAAAGAGGAGGAGCAGGAGGAAGAGAGGAGGAGAGGAGGAGGAGAGGAGGAGGAGGAGAGGAGGAGAGGAAGGAGAGAGGAGTGAGGAGGTAGGAGGAGGGAGGAGAGGAGGAGGAGGGAGGAGAGGGGGAGAAGGAAGGGGTGAAGGGGAGGAGGAGGAGAGGGGGGAGGAAGGAGGAGAGTGAGAGGAGGAGGGGGGAGGAGAGGAGGAAGGGGAGGAGGAGAGAGGAGAGGAGGAGGAGGGGGAGGATGAGGGGGGAGGAGGAGGAGGAGGGAGGAGAGGAGGAGGAGGAGGAGGAGGAGGAGGAGAGGAGGAGGAAGGGAGGAAGGAGGAGGAGGAGGAGGAGGAGGGAGGAGGAGGAGGAGGAGACAAGGAGGAGGAGGAGGAGGAGGACGAGGAGGAGAGAGGAAGGAGGAGGAGGAGGAGGAGGAGGAGGAGGACGAGGAACGAGGACGAGGAGACGAGAGACGAGAGGACGAGGAACGAGGAGGTGGAGGAGGAGGAGGAGGAGGAAGGAGGAGAAGAGACGGAGAAGAGAAGAGAAGGAGAAAGAAGGGAGTGAGGAGGAGGAGGAGGAGGAGAAGGAGAGGAGGAGAGGAGGAGAGGAGGAGAGAGAGGAGGAGGAGGAGGAGGAGAGAGGAGGAGAAGGAGGAGGAGCATGGAACGAGGAGGAGGAGAGAAGGAGAGGATCAGGAGGAAGAGGAGAGAGAGGAAGGAGGAGTAGGAAGGAGGATGAGGGAGGAGAAGGAGGAGGAGAGGAGGAGGAGAGAGGAATTGGAGGAGGAGAGGAGGAGGAGGAGAGAGGAGGAGAGGGGGAGGAGGAGGAGAGGGATAGGAGGAGAGGGGGGAGGAGAGGTGGGAAGAGGAGGAGGAGGAGGAAGGAGGAGAGAGGGAGGGGGAGGAGAGGGAGGGGAAGGGAGAGGAGAAGAGGAGGAGGAGGAGGAGGAGGAGGAGGTGGAGGAGGAGGGTGGACGAGGAGAGAGGAAGGAGAGGACGAGGAAAGGAGGAGGGATAGTAGGAGGAAAAGGTGGAGAGGAGGAGGAGAGGACAGGACGGATACGTAGAGGACGAGGAGGACGAGACGAGAGGAGGAGGAGGAGAGGAGGAGGGAAGAGTAGAAGGAGAAGAAAGGAGAAGAGAAAAAGGGGAGGAGGAGGAGAGGAGGAGAAAGGAGAGGAAGGAGAGTGGAAGGAGGAGGTGAGAGAGTGAGAGAGGAGGGATGGAGGAAAGAGGAGAGAGGAGGAGAAGGAGGAGAGAGGAGGAGAATGAGGAGGAGGAGAGGAGGGGGGAGAGGAGGAGAGGGGGAGAGAGAGAGGAGGAGTGGGAAGGAGGAGAAGGAGGAGGAGGAGAGGAAGAGGCGGAGGAGGAGGAGGAGGAGGAGAGGAGAAGATCATCAACAACAACAAATGACATAGATGATAAAGAAAAGTTTTGTTTCTTTTATAGAAAAAATGTTGGCACAAAAGAAAGAAGAATGAAAAACAAATATAAGAAACATGATTGAGATATCAATTATAAAGGAAAATCTATTTACCATCAAAATAAACTACAACATTTGCATAAATAAAGCAGCTCTCTACCATGAATATTAAAAAGTGATTTAAAAAGGGAAACATATAAAAAATATCAATTAAACCCCCTTAATCCAAAATGAAGCCCTCTGATTATCAGAAAAAATATTTTCTTTCTTTTTTATTTTTACAAAAGAAGTTTTTCTGTTTTTAAACAGTAATTAAACCAAGAGGACAAAAATAAAAACAGAGGGGAGAAGAGAGAAAAGGAGAGAGAAAAAGAGAGAGAGAAGAAGAAGAAAAGAGAAGAAGATAGAGAAAAAAAAGAGAAGAGAGAGAAGAGAGAAAAAAAAAAAGAGAGAAGAAAGAGAGGGGGAAGAGAGAGAGAAGAGAAAAAGAAAAAGAGAAAAAAAGAAAAAGAGAAAGAAAGAGAAAGAGGAAAGAAAAAAAAAGAGAAAGAAGAGGGGAAAAGAAAAAACGAGAAAGGGGGCAGAAAAAAGAAAAAAAGAGAGGGAGAGAGAGAGAGAAAAGGGGAAGAAAAGAGAAAAAGAGAGAGAGAGAGCAAAAAAAAAAGAGAAAGGGGAAAGAGAAAAAAGAGAGAGAGAGAGAAGAGAGAGAAAGAAAAATAAAGAAAGAGAAAGAAAAGAGAAAGAAGAAAAAGAAAGAGAAAAGAGAAAGACCTTAAGAGGTAAAAAAAAGAAAAAAAATTGAAAAGGTTTTAAAAAAGAGAAAGAGAAAAAGAGAAAGAGAAAGAAAAAGAAAAGAGAAAAAAAGAAAGAGAAAGAGAAAGATTAAGAAAAAATAAAGAGAAAGAAACGAAAAGGGAAATTAAAGAGAAAGAGAAAGAGAAAAAAAGGAAAAAGACCAAGAAAAAAGAAAACAGAAGGAAACAAGGAAAAAAGGAAACAAAAGATTTGAAACCGGGGAAAAAGAGGAACGAGAGAGCCCGAGAAGCCATACCGGAAACGAGAGTGAAACAAAAGAAGAGATAGGAGAGACAGAGAGAGCCCGGGCAGAAACAAAAAGACAGAGACGAGACAGAGCCCAAAAACAAAACCCAAAACCCAAACCCAAACCCCCTTTCCGCGCCCAATTTCGGGGGCCAGAAGGTGCAATTAAAGGCATCTCCAGCCAGGGTCCCGACAGCCAGGGCGAGGAGGAAGTGGTTCACCTGGTCTTTAGAAACGGCCCTCTTCAGGGCGGGGATCACATTTTGCTCGCAAGACCCACCAACCCCATACAACCAGCTGGTGATTCGAAAAATTTCCAAATTTTTCTGGGATGGTATGATGATGATGAAGGAATGAACTTTTAAAAATTTTTAAATTATCCCAAAATGATAACAAAACCCATTTTTTTGCTATAGATCTTTAAACCCCAAAAAAGGGGCCGGTACACTCTGGAGCTTCATGTGCGCAAATGATTGGGGATAAACACACCTTTTAGACTCACTTTAATACACTAAGATTTCAAATCAAACTTTTCTAATCTGTACATATATAATAAGTATAATCTGGGGGCAATTTTTTTTTTTTTTTAACTAATTCTACGGTGTTCTGTCAAGTGTGTACACGTATGAATACAACAATTGCCATGCTTCCTTCAAATTTTTTTTTTCTAATAATACTGATAACATTGTTTAAACATAAAAACGAAATTACTTATGAAAAAATCTAAAAGGAAGAAAAATTTTAAAATTTTAACCCAATTTTTTTTATTATATATTGGAATTTAAAACCCAATTTAAATTTAAAAAAAATTTAAAAAAAATCTCATAACCTTGATTTTAAAAATCTTAAAAAAAATCACATGAAGCAAAATCAAATCCAAATTTACTGAAGAATTTCCAGGTTTTAAAATTAAAAAAAAATCTAACAATAAAAACCCGATTAACGATTTTTTGCGAAATTGGGAAAATTATAAAAGATCGTGAAAAGAAAATGCTGATTTAAGAATGCCCACAATCAACCTGACTAATTACCAAAACCCCCGCCAGATTTTTAAAAATCAATAAAATTTGCAGTTTAATAATTAATCATCCCAAAAAATTCCCAAAAGAAAAATGAAATAATTTAGTAACGAAAGAATCTAAAAAGGTAAATACTTCCCGGGGAAAGATGGGAATTTAAAAAACCTCTTTTTAATCAATCAAACAAGACAAAATTAGACATAACATAATTTAACAGTAATATCCAAACACTAAACCGGGGTTAAAATTTAGCAGTGCAAAACCATTTTAAAAAACTTAAAAGATGCCTAATTTAC
The DNA here is from genome assembly GCF_019202785.1 of Penaeus chinensis. Classification (NCBI taxonomy): domain Eukaryota; kingdom Metazoa; phylum Arthropoda; class Malacostraca; order Decapoda; family Penaeidae; genus Penaeus; species Penaeus chinensis. The sequence continues at coordinate 1,955,271 of NC_061843.1, read as the reverse complement.
ATATACCCAAAGCTATTTTTAAAAAATAAATAAAAAACATACAATAGAAAACAGTTAATTAGTAATCAGGGCAGTCAATACAGTCAAATAACCGTATACCCTAAAACATTTTTCTTTTTTTGTCTTACATATTCAGAAATTTTTTATATCCCCTTTAAATTTCCCTTTTTGTGGAAGGGACAAAACAGATCTATTTCCCAAAAAGTTATTGGTTTAAAATAAAAAACAAAAAATGAGACCGATTTCAGTAATGAAGGCTTT
>NC_061843.1:1946412-1950309 GCF_019202785.1 Penaeus chinensis | reverse complement strand
TGTAGTAAAAATCCTTTACGAATCAGACTGCAGTTTAGGAAGAAAGGTAATCAACATTATCAATCACAGTATCTCCTCGACACAAAGACATCTGGAATCATTTTTGATTTATTTTGCGAATAAAAAGATCAGTAAACGTCATGGGGCTGAATCACTTGTAATGAGATATTCGCAAACAAAACTGCTTTTAAATCTCTGATCCGCGAGTCTTTGATATGCAAATCCAAGCCTCCTTGCAAAACACGGGTCCAATTTGCATATGAATCATCCTCTCCCCTAATTCAAAATCTAAGATCTTGTGGCGACTTACGCAGGTATAACTTTTAATTCCAAGTGGATTTTATATAAATTACCTACAGTAGGGGGGGGGGGGGTGTTTCTCCCAAGACAATGTTATACTGGCATAAAGCTCTACCCAACATTGCAAGAGTTGAGGCGCCTTGGTTGCAAATGCCTGACTCTGTGTGCATTACCAGTCGCGCTTTTGCAATGCATGAGATCTTTATTTGAATTTATATGCGTTCTGGTATGTGTTTCTTTGCTCATAATCTCATTCTGTCGGATTTTCATCTCATTATCATGAGTTTCTTAGGTCTGTGCCCGCGGTCCTGATCATTATGGTTATTGTTATCTTTATCATGATTATCATTTTTGTTATTGTTAGGATAATGATGATGATGATGATGATGATGATGATTAATATTTTATTTCTATCATTATTATTATTATCATTATTATCATTATCATTATTACAGCTACCATTATTGTTATCCCTATCATTATGATTATCATTATCATTATTCACAGTATGATTATAATATTATTATTATTATTATTATTATCATTATTATCATTATCAGCATTGTTATTATCAATTTTATTAGTATTATGACTGCTACTATTAGTATCAATATTATTATTATGATCGTTATCAAAGCTATTATTATTATCTTTATTATTATTATTATTATTATTATTATTTCTATTATCATTATTATTATCATTGTTATTATCCTTATTATTATTATCAATATTATTATTATTATTATTATCATTATTATTTTTATTATTATTATTATTATCTTTAATATTATCATTATTATCATTTATATTGTTATTATTATCATTGTTATCACTATTTATTTCTATTGAATTATTTCCTTGTTCTCCTCGTTTATCTACGTCCATTTCTATCAATGTCTTTATAATACAGTTTTCTTATTTTTTTATTTCTTATTCTCATATTTATCAAACGTTTTTGTCGCATGTGTTTTCTATCTCACGGGATTTTTTTATTTTTTTTCTTCTATTTCCTACCTTCTTCTTCTTCTTCTCCTCATCCTCTTCTTCCTTCTCCCTTTTCTCCTTCTTCTTCTTTCTTTCCTTTTCTTCGTCGCCCTCTTATTATTATTATTGTTGTTTTATTATTATAATTATTATCATTATCATTATTTTCAGTATTATTATTGTTATTATTATTATTATTATTTTTATTATTATTATTATTATTATTATCATCATTATTATTATTATTACTTTTATCACTGTTATTATTATTATTATTATCATTATTATTATTATTACTTTTATCACTGTTATTATTATTATTATCATTATTATTACTATTATTATTATTGATGTTTTGTGGTTGTTGTTGCTGTTATTAATATTATTATTATTATTATTATTATTATTATCATTATTATCTCTATTATCATCATCATCACCATCATCATTATTATTATTATTATTGTTATTACTATTAATATTATTGTTATTATTATTATTATTATTATTATTATTGTATTTCTTCTTCATCTTCTCCTTCTTCTCCTTTTTCTCCTCCTTCCCTTTTTTCTTCTTCTCTTTTTTTTCTCTCTCCTCCGCCTCCCTCTTCTTTTTCTCCTTCTCCTCCTCCTTCTCTTTTTTCTTCTTCTTCCTCTTACGTCTCCGTCTCGAACTGTTATCTGTTATCCCCCCCTCCCCCTCCCCCCCTATGACCACACCCTCACCTTGCCTTAAAGAGACGACCTTCATTCCACCCCTCCCCCCCAACATATGACCCCCTCCCCCCTCCTTACTTCCTCGTATGACCCACCCATGTTGCTGTACCCCGCCTCCTTACCCCCCACCCTGCCCCTCTTCCTTACCCCCATCCTGCCCTACTCCCTACCCCCCCACCCTGCTCCTTACCCCCTCCCTGACCCCTCCTCCTTACCCCCCCACCCTGCCCCTCCTCCCTACCCCCCCAACCCTGCCCCTCCTCCTTACCCCGCCTCCTTACCCCCCCCAACCCTGCCCTCCTCCTCACCCCCCCACCCTGCCCCTCTTTGTTATCCCCTCCCCCGCCCCTCTTCCTTAACCCCCCTCTGCCCCTCCTCCCTACCCCCCCACGCTGCCCCGCCCACCCGCCCACACATTGCATGACTCGCCTTGCAACATTCCATCTCGTTTCCGTCATCTAGGGAATAAGATAAATTCCATTGCATTATTATCTCTATTCTCGTTTACTTATTTCGTTTATTCGTTTCTTTAATCTTTTCCTTTATTAATTTATTCATTATTATATATTCCCATTATCCTTATTCCCATTTATCTATTTCCTCAATTCATCTCCTATTTATCGATTTTCTTAATTAATTTCTCGCTTATTTATTTTCTTTATTCATATCTCAATCCGTTTATTCACTTATTTCATCTATCTATTTAACTATCGGAATATCTGGAAGCAAATAACAGGATAATATGTTAGATATTATAAAGATTTAGTTTTCGTGTTTTGTCTTGAAATATTAAAGCATGATATTTATCTCAAGGGGATACGAGGGTAATAAATTTTCAGTTTTGTTTTCGTCTTTTTCGTTCATATATTTTGTACGAAATGCGTGTTTTTTTTCTTCTTCAACTTAATTAAGTGAAATGCTATTAAGACATGAGTATAGTATAGTTAAATTCCATATAAAAAATATGTTCTGAATTCTGAATTAATGTTAGGTGTGTTTTTTACATTCTCAACTCAATTAAGAACGGTTTGAATATATCTTTTAGATAAACTCCTTTTTCGTGGCTCAGTCGTGATGTAAGTGACATGTAAATTAGCAACGTTAGGTCGTTATATTTCATGAACGCCAACACTGCATTTATCTATTTGATTTACACGTATACCTGTCTATCTATATTAATCCCTTACGTCACTAAATGTTCTTATTTTTAATCTTTTTATCTTTCTTTTTTCCTTTCTTTCTCTATTTCTTTCAACAAAATGTAAGGTATCCGGATGGCAATAGTAGCTCGCCACCCCCCCCCCCCCCCACCCCTACCTGCTCTCCCATCTCCCCTCTCCCTCACGTGACCAATGACCTTCAATCAAGGATAACCTGCTTTCGGGTAGGCCATAACCTTACTTAGAGACTCCCTTGGATTATCTCAGTCCCCCCTACATGAGGCTCGTGAGGGCACCCTAGCGGCGACTTATGCAATTACTGCCTCCACACCCTCGTCCCTTCTCGTCCCTTCTCGTCCCTTCTCGTCCCTTCTCGTCCCTTTTCGTGCGTTTCTTGCTCCGTTCTGGCTCCCCCTTTTTTCCTCGTCTTCTGTCGTTTGTTTGTTTGGTCGCATTTTTCTTCCCTCTTTCTCGTCTCGTCTTCTCTCGCTTCTTTTCGCCTCTTCCTGTTCATTTTCATTCTATCTCGTTCTTTCTCGCTTCTTCTCGCCTCTTCCTGTCCTGTATCGCTCTTTCTCGCTTCTTCACGTTTCTTCCTGTCCATTCTCGTTCCATCTCGCCCTTTCTCGCTACTTTCTGTTTATTCCCATCCCATCTCACCCTTTCTCGCGTCTTCTCGTCCATTCTCGTCCCATCTCGTCCTTTCTTAATGCTTCCCGTCGATTCTCGCTGTT